>NW_024083281.1:6154-14559 GCF_003009895.1 Hyaena hyaena | reverse complement strand
GAAAACAAAGTTGGCTGAAGTTAAAAAAGAAAGAAAGAGAGAGAGAGAGGAAGGAAGGAAGGAAGGAAGGAAGGGGAAAGAAAGGAAGGAAGGAAGGAAGGAAGGAAGGAAGGAAGGAAGGAAGGAAGGAAGGAAAGAAGAAGAAAGAAAGAAAGAAAGAAAGAAAGAAAGAAAGAAAGAAAGAAAGAAAGAAAGAAAGAAAGAAAGAAAGAAAGAAAGAAAGAAATTGAGGAGTGAGCCAGGGAGCTGTGTTAATTATTTGCAAATGCAGTATTTCCTGTTTGGATGATATGGGACTCATTTCTTCTCATCATTCAGCCAGACTAGAAGACTAGAAGTTGCCAAGAACAATACTACTTAGGGACAGGCTAGAAATAGAGAAGCTTATACTCTTCTGTGTGTGCTTTGTCACCCAGTTGACCATTGCTGCCAATTTCCATTCCAAAGGCCAATATCCAAAGGCAAATGAAGGACTTTATTGATGAAATAGGGACTTGTCCTGTTCCCTGCTGAGATGCTGGTCTCTTCTGAGGCTTCTTACCCAGATCAGCTAAGCTAGAATCCCACCTCATGTACTTGGTGCCCACAATAAACAGGTGTATTTTTTTGTTTTCCCTTTTGTTTTCTCCACAGCAGATGATGATCATTCCTGGTGAGTCAAATAACAATACCTCAGCCCACAAAGTAGTCAGGCTACTAGTTGCAAGCTAGTGGTTACAAGGAGAAAATGAAGAACGCTCAAGGCTTGTTTAGACAGCCTGATTTTTTTCCTTTTCCCCATAGGGGATTTAACTCAGGTCCCCAATGGAGGTTTAGAAATTAGTCTTCAGTTTCCGTGTTTGTGTGAGACATACTGATCACCTCTTACGACAACCAGGGTATACAGATGAATTTGTACAGGTACTGTGAATACCTTGTGTCGTGGAAGAGAGAAAGAGAAAGTACGCAGCAGGATAGAATTCTATTTGGCCTGTCCTCAGGCTCATGCAAGCCTCATTTGAGGCTCTGCCCTACTTAATCAAAGTAATAACAATCTGTGACAGCTGTTCCTACATTGGCATTAAAGCTGAGGAAGGAGTTAGTATTTTTTTGGGTATGATTTTTTTTTTGAAATTTACATGACCTTTACGCATTTTTACATCATAGGTTACCGATCTGGATCCACTTCACAATATTCAAGGACAAGATGAACCACATGTTTTTGCCCATTCATTCTGTAAAACTTGTACTGCCCCTCCTCTCCAGGGCTGTTGGGACATTAACCTCAGGCGTGTTTTTGAAGGTGAACCTCTTCTTCATTAGGATCACGCCAAAGTCTACAATTTGGATGGGAAGGAACTTCCCCAGTCCAGAAACTTTCAGAAAGGTGCTGGCCTTGGAGACATCTGGATGCAGTGCGAGGGTGGTTGTTCCCACTACCTAGGTCATTCCAGCTCCATCCTTGTCTGGGGCCAAGCCTGGTGTGGACACTTCACAGCTGTGTCCCTCTGCACAAGGGGAATATCCAGAGTTGTCATATGATCTAAGAAGGGGGTTGGGCACAGAGCTGGTTCCCTGTCCCTCCTGTCAGCTGCCAGTTTCCTATTTTAATACAATTAAGAAAGGCCTTATGCTAACCCTTGGACACCTAAGACCATCAAAGACCACCAGAAACTTGTTTCACTTTCACATTCTTTGAAGGATCTAGAGAAGATCATGTTCAGAATAGAGGCAAATGTCCTATATTTGGACACAGGGCACTGTATTTTGATCCGTGCTTACTTGATACTGTTCTGTCTTCTTGGAAGAGTTTCATTGAGATATAGCTTACATATAGAGTCTCTGTCAGACATACTCTACTTACACTTGGTTTTCTTCTCAAGGCCCAGCCCCACAGGGAGATTCCTGTTTTTTAAAATTCAAGAAAGCATGAATGGCAAACCGTGGAGAACACTCCCTGGATGCAAGGCCCTGTGGCAAACCTCCTTTAATCTTGATGACTAGGCAATGCGTAGGATGATGATGAAATTTGTTGGCCAAATGAGGATACTCTGGAGTGTGAAAGAGGTCCCAAAATAGATGGAATGCCAGGAAAACAGCATAAACAGGATTCACCTGAGGAAATGGAGATGTTGCTTGCCCTCCCGTTGGTGGCATTCTCCTCTCCGGCTTCCCAGGTATAATCTGAAAGCAGTCCCTGTACGCAGCGGGCAGGGAGAGACCGAAGAAAAGGTGACCACGCCAGGTTGGTAGGTGGCAGGTTTAATGAACAAGGGAACTGACATAGGAGGGCACCTCAGTGGCTCAGTTGGTTAAGCATCTAACTTCAGCTCAGGTCATGATCTCAGTTTGTGAGTCTGAGCCCCTTTGGGCTGTCTGCTGTCAGCCCAGAGCCCTCATTGGATCCTCTGTCCTCCCAACTCTGTCCAGCCTTCCCAGTTAGCTCTGTCACTCTCTTCCCTCACCACCCCTTTAAAATAAACAAAGTGAAAATGAGGGTGATCTGGGTAGGTCAGTTGGTGATGCATCTGACTTCGGCTCAGGACATCTGCAGTTCAGGTCATGATCTCACGAGTCATGAGTTTGAGCTCCATCTCGGGTCCTGTGCTGACAGCTCAGAGCCTGGAGCCTCCTTCAGGTACTGTGTCTCCCTCTCTCCCTGCCCCTCCCCTCCTTGCTCTCTGTCTCTCAAAAAAAATGAACATTAAAAAACATTAGAAAAAAAAGTAAGGATAAAAAAGATAGGTAAACCCCACATCTACCTTCCAGAATCAGAAACTATATACAGAAGCAGCAAGCGGATTCAGTCACACTGAACCCATGTCTGATGGTCTGATCAGAACATCATGCTCTCTTAAGGCATTGTCCTTGAGGCAGCATCAGGGTAGAATAGGGCTAAGTGAATTCATATTCAAGGACCAGGAAGGTGGGTGAGGAGCCTCCATCCAGGGTCCAGCTCTTGGGGCAACTGGAGGTCACATCCTCTCCCCCATCCCATCCCCATGAGGTGGGCATATCATATCTCTCTAGATAATGAGAAAGGAGAGACAGCTTACAGCACACAGCTTATGGGTGGCAGAGCCCGTGAAGGAGCCAGGTGTTTCTGGCTGAGAGACAACTCCCGACACTATTGACTCCTTGGTTTGAGCCTTGTGGACATTCATTTTAGGGCTCCAGTGGATTCTTGTGATCGTGACTCATACAAGTGTCCTATGTGAACTCCAGGTTGAATTCTGTGTGCCTGCCTCTCTGCACCCCCCCACGCCCAGTTTTCTGCTTGTGGCTTTTGCTCCCTGTGACCTTCCTTCCCTGATGTCCTTGCCTCAGTCCTACTGGGTTGAACCTCCTTATTCATTCTTGATGCCACATCAAGGACAGCCCACTTCTCCCACCCGTCCCTGGGCCCTGAATCTCTACGGATCTCCCTTGCTGACACCCCTTGGCACTCTGCAAGCAGCTCTCCCCTGACAATTCCAGAATCCTGATCTCATGGTCCTTTGTCCCTTTTAGGCTCCCAGAGGCCACCGCCTGTGCACTGCTGGTCTTTGTGTGATGGTAGTGATACGGGAGGTGCTTAATCAATTGTATAACTGATTTTAGGGCCAATTTTGAATTAACACAAAGATTCCACTGATGAGATTACATGTCTTATCATTAGGTATATTTTGAGGGAGAACCACATTTACATCTCAGTCTTTGGTAAATTCAGGGATCAAACCCAACACTACAACCAGTCTTCTGCCTGTCATTCTGATGCTACCTTACCTTGTTTATGGTCCTGGATGAGGATGTTGATGTCACAATAGGGAGAGGGATGTGGAGGGCATGAGGATGTGTGAGCCCCTGCCCTCTATGGCTGGGCCACCTCAGTCTCCCTGTTTCTTAGAAGTCACCATTATGGGGGCGCCTGGGTGGCTTAGTTGGTTGAGCGTCCAGCTTTCGCTTAGGTCATGATCTTGCAGTTCGTGGGTTCGAGCCCCGCGTCGGGCTCTGTGCTGACTGCCAGCTCAGAGCCTGGAGCCTTTTTCAGTCTGTGACTCCCTCTCTCTCTGACCCTCCCCTCCTCACGCTGTCTCTCTCTCTCTCTCTCCGAGAAATTAAAAGAAAAAAAAAAAGAAGTCACCATTATGTTGATCCTATCGAATTTTGATCCAATCTAATCCGGATCTGTCTCATGACTTGAGGATGCACGCTGGATTTGGAAGCCAAGCCAGGATTAGGTGTTGCTTGGAGCTAATTCTCCTTGGCTCATTCACCAAAATCCTGAACTTTACACAACTTGACATTTCCAAGAGATGTGTGGTTAGGCATTTAATCCCGACACACGTGGGGCATTTCATATAGCTTTTTAGATACCTACAGCATTATCTTCTAGATGACTTAGTCATTTTCCCTCCACTCCATGCCAAGATTTTCTTGCCAACCATAGGCATGCACTGCTGTGAACCTCTGAGCCTCAGGGGCATTACAAGGGGGAGTGAGATCCGTTATAAAGATTTTCCACTGTGAGGACAGGAATTTTCTACTGAAGCTGTCTGACTCCCACCTTCCACCCAAACCTGCGGATGTTTGTCATTGTCTGGAGATGTCTTGGGTGTCCCCACAGGGTGAGGGGTACGTCAGCGGCATCAAGTGGGGAAGACTAGAGGATGCTCAGGATGTCTACTCAAAAAGGAATTTTTCAGCCTCCAATGTTAATAAAGTCTTGATTGAGAAGTCTAGTGCTAGAGAAGTACCCTTGAGCATTTGCCCATGTGGTCAAAGATCTGTTTTCCTAAGTAACCTCATGCTAGGTGGACAGTGAGCAGAGCCCCAGTGGAGATAGATGCTGACAGAAGCGTGGGCTTCTGTGTTGCTTGGTGAGCGGATCTCAGCTTCACATCCAGGGCTTTGCCCTAGCTTATTCTTGCTCACAGAAGGCCTTGAGTTCTTTGTTCTGTCATCCGTATCCCCTTTTTCCTTCAAAATGCAATCAGTCATCAACCTCGTCCCAAAGTCCGCCTTCAGAGAGAATGAGCAGCTCATAAGGGTCTAGTTCTTTGTTAAATGTCTACAGTCCTTTGATTTCTATCATCGATCTCCCTCTCAGGGATATACTTGATATCTTTTTTTAACTCTTTTGTCTTGTCTTCTGATATGATAGTTCCTGAAGGTACTTCATTGATTCTTTCCATAAAATACACAAGTTGTTCCAACGTGTGGTACAGTGTAGATTCCAAGTTGACCTCAGATAACTTGCCACATCATAGCCTATTTTTTGCCACAATTCCCCCCGATCATTTTTTTTGGCCTCTTTTCTTCTATTCTGTCCTTCCTTTTCATCTAACAACTTCCTGTGTTTTCAAAATTTGCATCTTAAATAAGAATATGGAAGCACTGTTCCCAAAGAAAAATATTGGGAAACAGCTTTCACCGAGAAGTACTGCAGCTGTCTCTCTCCTTATCCCCACCATGTAGCCTCATATCCAGCTACCACTTCTTTCACTGCATCTCCTGGTTTTGACGTATTCTCAATATTTTTGTTGACTGTTTTCTACGGATTCATTCAGTAAAACCGATGTTACAGCCTGTGTTGACTGGATTCTATGCTACATCTTTCCTCATCTACTCCCTTTTGGTAAACCATGTCCCCCACTACGTTCTGAGAAAAAGTTCACTGGAGATAGAACTTTTGAAGTTTTGCACTTCTGAAATCTCCATTTATCCTCATACTTCAATGACATTTGGCTGCATCTAGAACTCCATTCATATACAACTATAAGTTGAAGCCTCTGCATTTTTAGCACTGCTTCTGTGTCTTCCAGTCCTACATTGAATCCTACATTGGGGATTTTTATTCCCCATCCTTGGATATGACCTAGTGTTTCTTTCCGAAAGAAACACCTTTCTTCTGAGTGATGGATGTTCAAAAAGAAACAAAACTTGCAGAAACGTGTTTTTATGTGAGGAGAAAGTGGGATATTCTATTTTGTATTCTCCATTTATAGGAGATTTTTCTTGTAGTATTTCTTTGATTTTCTTCCCACCATAATCTGTCTCATTCTGGAATCCTATTATCTGGGCTTCATGGGCTAATGCTTAACACACTTTTCTTTCCCCTCATATGTGTGTTCTTTATTTATGTTTCCACTACACATACACTGCTTTTGTTCCACAATTCTGCTTTGTCTTCCAACTTGCTATTATAGTTTCTAGCTGTCATATTTTTCATTTTTCCAGAGCTCTTTGTTTGACTTTGAAGGTGTTTTAAGCCATAAAGAGATTAAGATACTTTGGTAATCTGAGCTTTGTGAAGACCCATGAAAGGATCCACGGGACACAGAGATGCCTGGCCCAAAACAACTGGACTAATTGCACAAGAGTGTGAGTCAGCTAAGAAATTGCTTGTCTTCTTATCTCTCCTCATATTAGGCCCTAACCTTGTCAGAAATTATGGTTAGTTGCTGGGGGAGAGAAAGTAGTAGTAAAGGAGAGAGAAAAAGGAGAAATCTTATCCTGACACAATAGGCGGTTTTGATTATTATATAGGCCAGAATATGCTAATTTCAGAATGGAGACATCCAACTGCATGTCCTCCAAAATGGAGAAACTTTGAACATTTGCTCTAAATAAGCAATGGCAAAAGCAGAGCTTTGTGTTCAGAGCGCTGACCTTGTCATAGAGAGAAAGATGGATGCAGAGAGAAGCCTTTGGAGGAGGAATCCCTGGGCAGAGAGTCTCCATCTGTGTCCAGGGAAACAATGAGAAGCCTCAAGGACAAGTCAAAGACTGCATGCATGAATCCTTCATACTTGGTTAAAGTCAGTTGTGAGTTTGAGCCAGAGTTTCTTGAAAATTAGATATATCTGAACCATGAAAAATTAGGAGGCAAATCAAACAGAGAGTTGACACCAGACATAATTTGAGTTTGAGGGTCAACCATTCTGGAGGAGTATGTCCAGTGGAGATTGTTCCCATTTAGTTATCTTTCTGCTGCCTCAGAGAGCTATAGCCTGTGGAGTGTTTGTGTGCACTCATGTGTCAACATGGATGCATCTGTGCCTGCATATGTGTGTGTTGGTAAAGTACACATTCATAAAATTAACCATCCACACCCCATACTTAATCGTACAGTTCAGCTGCGTTAAGTACATTCACAATGTTGTCATGGCTACTCATTTCCAGAAACCATGTCAGACAGAAACTCTGGCTTTAGAAAACATTAACTCTTTAAACCTCTCTCCTCTAGCCTCAGCCTTTACAATCCTGCTTTATTTCACGTCACACTCTTTAGCAGCAGCTCATGAAGGAAAATGTTCCTGTATGTGACTCTGAGTTTATTAGTTTTATAACAATGAAACTGACATTACTGGGCTTGAAGGGTCACAGAAGTAGCTATGGAAAGGTCTCAAGGGAGGGGGCGGGTGGCTGACTCACTGAGAAGAGCATAGGATTCTTGATCTTGGGGTCATGAGTTGGAGCCCCATGTAGGGTGGAGAGATTACGTAGAGTAAAAAACAAAAACAAAAAAAAAAAAACTTAAAGAAAAGAAAGTCCTCACGGTGAACACTGTGCTGATGGTGGGGTCCTCTGAGTCTCATGGAGGCCTGTTATTCCCCATCAAAGGGTAGCATCTGTCTTCCTAGTCACTGGGTAACTGGACATTAGGTCTCTGAACTTTAGTATTGACAGCACCCAAAGGCCACTTCATGGCAAGAGCTAACTCAGCTCAAGGCCAGAAAATGTTGGATAATAACAAGACAAATAGAGCAGTGCAGGGCAAATGATTTATTGATGCAAGACGTTGAAACCTCTACATTTTCTGGAAGATCAGGTGATCACTGCAAGACAGAGGTACTACTATATAAGATTTCAGTCAAACACCAGGCCGTGATTTTCCCCTGAAATAGATAAAGAGAGAGAAGATAAGATATTCTTCCCTGGGGACGACACATGAACATAGACTGTCGGTCACAAGGAGTTGTCGGTACTGTTTTAACAGACAAAAGGCAAGTAGAATGGGTGCAAGACAGCAAACCAGGAGGCTGGTCAACTAAATAGACCTTATGCAATGACAACAAACCTTGCAAGTCCTGAGAAAATCACTCCTACAGTCTGGCATAGAAACCTGGAGGTGATGGAGAGTAAGACTCAGGTTTCTAGCAGAAGGAGGAGCTGCCCAAGACTTTTTCCACTGCTATCCCAGAGCAGAGGACTCTACGTTTTCACTGCAAAAGGGATACAGGGGTGAGAGACTGGAAAAGATTGGGAGGGGACTTTGGGGGTACTGCTAGGAGATTCCCAGGCTCACAGGGTGGAGATTCAATGGGTTGGCACATCTCCTGGGTACTGAAAATCCAGCCACCGTGGGCATTTGTGACTGAACCTCATGACCTCAATCCAGCAGGCGCTGGGCAGGGAGACACCCTTAAATATCTTATTTCTCA
>NW_024083281.1:0-5847 GCF_003009895.1 Hyaena hyaena | reverse complement strand
CCTGTGTCTGGGACCACTGGGTGAGGGGAGCTCGCCCTCGGGAGTGCTCCCAGGCAGGGAGGCAGCCACCCTTTGACCCTTCAACAGCGCTGAGTGGGACCCCAGTTGTCCTCCTCCTCAGGACACTCTGGGGCACCTGGCACCCAGTGAGGTGACCTGAGAAGTAGCGATGTGCCCAGACGCTCTGAGTAGCCTTAATGTACCTCCACACGTGTCACGTCCTGCACTCTGTGGCCACCGGTTATCCTAACAGGAGCAAGCGTTAAGGTCCACCACCTATGGCCCCGACAGGCAGCACCCTGAACACGTTTCTGGCTGCTCAGCTGAGCAGAAACTCTATGCACAAAGAAGAAAGTAGTTACCAATATTATTGAAAGGTCCTTTTTTCTGACAAATGAGATCTTATCCACGCAAGTCTTCACGTCCAAAACGGCCTGAACCTTTTCTGGAGGTGCATTATATTTCTGAAGTGACTGCTCAAATATATATTCAGGTAGCAAGAGGAAGCCTGTGGAATCGCCGACAAAGGCTGGACAGGCCTTTGCATTGACTAGTGAAGAAAAAGAAATACAATCGATGTGAGGAAAATCACGTGTTTCCTGCGGCTCCCTGATGTTAGAGCTAGACATCAGCCCCAGGGGTTTCATGATCTCATCCCACAGCGGTGCCTGACCCTGGCACCTGGGACTTCCTCACATCTCAGAGCAAGAGCAGAAGAACCAGGGCTAGTGTACAGGCTTACTAATCCCTAGTTCAGGTTTTATCCTTTTTTTTTTTAATGTTTTATTTATTTCTAGGAGAGAGATAGAGACAGCATGAGCAGGGGAGGGTCAGAGAGAGAGGGAGTCACAGACTGAAACAGGCTCCAGGCTCTGAGCTGGCAGTCAGCACAGAGCCCGATGCGGGGCTCGAACCCACGAACCGCGAGATCATGACCCAAGCGAAAGTCGGACGCTTAACCGACTAAGGCACCCAGGCGCCCCAGGTTTTATCCTTTTTAAAGCACATCCCTTCCTTTCCAAGACTCTCCTGGTTTGCTGATATTCACTTTCTTTATATTTCAAACAATTAAGTTTTGCCTGCATAGGATGACACCTTGTTTTTTCCTTGGATATTGGGGAAGAAGAGGGTTGACAATCAACCTTTTATATTTATTTATTTTTTAATGTTGATTTATTTTTGAAAGAGAGAGAGATTGAGGGCAGAGTGTGAGATTGGGAGGAGCTGAGAGAGAAGGAAACACAGAATCCCAAGCAGGTTCTGGGCTCTGAGTTGTCAGCACAGAGCTCAATGCGGGGCTGGAACCCTGTGGACCATGAGACTGTGACCTGAGCCAAGGTCAGATGCGTAACTGACCAAGCCACCCAGGCACCCCTGAATATCAATTGTGTAAGTGATTGGTAGAGTCAGATCTTCCCAGAGAGCAGAGAAGGATGGGTAAATCTATAGAAGAGTAGATCAAACTATGTATATGTTGGAAATTGCTAGCGTGAGACAAAATTAAAGAATAAGATTATGTTATTGGATTCAGACATGATAATAAAGCTACATATATGCATACAAACACAATGCCCTGGTCATCAGTCTGAACCCCTTTAAAGCTTATACACAAAGGTATGATTGGTTTTTTTTTTTCTTTTCCCTGCATTGATGTACAGAATTCCTTAGAGAGGATGAGAGGCAGGAACTGAGGCTCTTTCCTGACCCTACTGGAATGGTTGGGAAGCCTGTAGTGACCGCTTATCTATGTGTGGGCTCTCTATCTTCCCAAGTCTTTCTAAGCATGGTGTAGCCGGAAGTGCCCTACTAGGGTCTGATCTATGCCCTGATCAAAGAAGTTGAGAGGTTCAATCAGAGCAACACAGGGAAAATGGAGGGTGTTTCAAAAGTCAGATGAAATAGATTGACTCAAGAAGATGTGGGTCCATATCCAGGGTAAGAAGACATGCAAAAATATTGTTGAATGAATGGCTAGAATTAATCTAGATAGACAGAAATCCCACCTCTATGGTGGTATTCCTGGAAACTAGGGGGACTGGCAGATACAGTGAGATAACTCACTAGTAGATATAGTGAGTCCTGCTTTTCCCCCGAGCTTCCTTGAAGAATTATTATTTAGAGACTCAGACAACACTAGCTCTTTTCTTTTTCTTCTTCTTGTTCTTTTCCTCCTCCTCCGCCCCCTCCTCACCTTCTTCTTCTTCTTTTAAAGAAAGCCACTTAAGTTTCCCTAGTTCTGGGAAGGGTACTCACCAGGGCTGGTGCTGGTCTCATTAGAAATGATACTCACCCTCATAACAGCAAAGAGCCAGAGTGACCAGTAGGACACTCAAGAACGGCTTCATGGTTTATTTTGCTTTGAGTTTTCACCTGCAGTGAATGGTGAGTAGTTAGGAGCTGAACTCAGGAGCCTGGAGAGCTTAGGAGTATTTATACCTAGAGGGCCTCCCTTGTGCTGCCCAAATAAACATATGGTCATGTCATGGGCCGGGCTTCCAGCCCTCACTTCCTCACTCAGGGCTCATGCCATCCGTCTGTGTCACAGATCTCAGTGACTTGGTCCATGTCCCCATTTACAGGCATTGTTGGCACCAGGCACCTCTCCTTTGCAGCATAACTGAGGTTGTAGTTTTACAAATGCATAGTCAGTTAATTGATGCAAGCACCCCTAGACGTGAACTCCTTGACTGCTGCAGCAGCCTCTGCTTTGGCTCATCTTTACTTAAGCATAGTGCCTGGCACACAAGGGAGGAAAAGCAAATAATCTTTGAATAAGTGAAAGACTATGAACCAACAAACCACTACCCTTGGTTACGGTGCATCTTCGGTGTGAAATGATGCTTGCTCTGCCATGTTTGCCTTTGCCCAGGTGAGAGGTGGAAAGGGCAGCAGCATGGTGACCGCAGTAAGAGACCTGAGTGGTTTTTGTTTTCCCAAGATCCCTTGGGGAAGACTACCTTCCCAACTACTAATTTTCTACTCTAAGTTCATATGTCTAAAACTATCCAAGGATATTTCAAATACAATCAGTCTCTCCATTGACAAAGAGAGACTGCTTGTTAGCTTTACTAGTCGACTGAAAGGGTCAGACTTTCTGTTCGTCAGGGTCGAGGCCCTGAGCTTCCCCTAGGGGCTCATCCTCAGCCTCGCCCCAACCGTGAGCCATTCCAGGATATAGGAATTCTGACATGAAGGAATAGCTGGAGGAGGGCTCCCAAAGGAACAGTATGAGAGAAGACAAGACGGCATAAACCACGTGGCTTGGGAATATCAGAGACCTCGCTTACCCCGAAACCTAATATACATGTAGTAGTGCACATTGAGAGAGGGAAGGCTTGGTGAGTGGAGAGACAGAATGAACCAACTCAAGGAGACTTTTCCATTTGACTCTGTGGGATGTGGGAGCAGAATGGGTGGGTGAGGTGAGACACCAGTGCACATATGCTGGGTCTCAGATCTGAAGTCAAAATCACATGTGCTTTTCATATCCATTATGATGCATCTATTAAAAAAGACAATGGAAAGGGAATAATAAGAATGGGCCTAGATGTGGAGAAATAAGAACTGTTGTGCATTTTGGTGGGAATGTAATCTGGTGCAGCCTCTGAGGATAAGACTTGGAGGTCCCTAAAAATTAACAGGAGAGTTATGATACGGTCATTCAGTCAAGTTCACCTCTGACGACATATGAAAAAGAATTGAAAGCAGGGCCCCAAACACATATTTGCATACCCATGTTTATTGCAGCATTATTCAATAGCCAAGAGGTGGAAACAACCCAGTGTTCATGGGTAGGTGAATTGATCCAAAAAAGTGTGGGAAATACACATAGCATTATTCACATTCACCCTTCTAAACAAGGCAACCCTGTCACATGCTACAATATGTGTGACCTTGAGGACTGTCCACTAAGGGAAATAAGCCAGTTAAACAAGACAGACATTACATGACTGCACTAATACGAAGAAGTGAGAATAGTCAATTCATAGAAGTAGAGAGTCGAATGGTGGTTGACAGGGGCTGGAAGAGGGAAAACATCATGTCCTATGAAATCGAGTCCTCAAAGTCACAGTGAGCTGATTCTACCCAAAACCTTTTGGTTGTAATCCTCCATGCAGGTCGTTTGGGTTGAAAACCTCCTGTAGCTAATTACAGTGGCAATCAAAAGAGCAGCACTATTTTTTTGCTTGCTAGCTATGACTTGGACAGTGAGCCAACAGACTTGATCATCTTCGATCATCCCTAAAAATTCACAAGCCTTTAAATTTCCTATTTTAAGTTGAGTCAAGTAACTTACAGAAGGCAAGAATCTTGCTCAAACTCATTCAATTTGGAAGCCAAAAGGTCTACCCCAGTCATGGTGGCATGTGAATCATGAAGTAACAAAATGGTACTTTGACTTGGAGTGGCTGGAGGTGGTGACATGTCAGATGGAACAGAGACTGATGAAATTGAAGTTGTCTGGTCGCATCTCAGTTTCTGATTGAATAGAATTTTTCTGGGTGATGATCCTCAAACTAGTTTCTGTCTCTGTCTCTGTCCCTGTGTGTCTGTCTGTGTGTCTCACCATTTCTCTGCTTCTTCTTCTACTTTCCAAAAAAGATACTTTATTGACAACACCAAATGCTGGTTGGATTGTGGAGCAACAGAAACCCTCAACTGCTAGTGGGATTGCAAAATGTACAGCTCCTTTGGAAAAGAGTTTGGAAGCTTTTTATGAAAGTGAAAATAGTCTTGGGGTTCTTGGGATTCATACAAGGGAGCTGAAGACATGTCCACACCAAACCTGCACATGATGCTTTTGGCACTTGTATTCATAATTGCCAAATTCGGAAGCAATTAACATGTCCTTCAGTAGGTCAATGGACAAAGAAACTGTGGTCCCTTTGGACATGGAATATAGTTCTAAAATTCTATGGAATTGACTCTTAAAGCTGAGCTGTGAGTCCTGAAAAGGCATGGAAGAACTTTACCTACATATTACTAAATGAAAGAGGCCAACCTGAAGACCTGCATACTCTATGATTACACCTCTAGGACATGCTGGAAAGGCAGAATTATCAAGACAGTAAACGATCAGTGGTTTCTGTGCGTTGGGATGGAAAGAAGGATGAATATACGGACTGCAGAGGATTTGTAGGCAGATGACAGTTCTCTGTAGGAGACTATGAAGCTGAATACATGTCATTACGGATCTGTCAAAAGCCATCGATGATGTAAAACCTGAATAAAATCTAATGTCAATCACTGACTTTGAGTGTTAATGATGTGTCCGTATAGGTTCACCAATGGTAAAAAAACATACCTTCAGGTGTGGCATGTTGTTGGTGGGGGAGGCTGTGCCTGTGTGGGGGTGAGGAGCACATCGGAACTCCGTGTACTCTGCTCGATTTTTCTGTGGACCTAAAACTTCTCTAAAACAAGAAACGCTATCAACAAAGGGAAAGAGCTTGTTAAAAAATGATCTTCAAGTAAGAAACCAATCAGAAAAAAATGAATCAGTGGAGCTGCATCCACATATAGATAGTTGATCAACTGTCAGGGAAAACTAAGCTAAACGACTGAAAGAAAGTATTAGAACAGAAAAAGTTCTTTACGTCGCTGAATATACATCAGCATATAAACATCAATCAATTTGCCAATACATGACATCATGGAAACAAATAATGCCTTTGGTAACAGAAGAATAGCAGCAACAATTTTTTTTTATTTTTATTTTTATTTTTTTGTTTTTTTATTTTTTATTTTTTTGTATTTTATTTATTTCTTTATTTTTTTTACAAAGTTTATTGTCAAATTAGTTTCCACATAACACCCAGTGCTCATCCCCACAAGTGCCCTCCTCCA
>NW_024083280.1:0-15071 GCF_003009895.1 Hyaena hyaena | reverse complement strand
ATGGGCATGGAGGAGGGCACTTTGGGGATGAGCACTGAGTGTTATGTAGAAACTAATTTGACAATAAACTATTTGTAAAAAAAAATAAATAAAAAAAAAGAAAAAAAAAATAAAGTCCCCTGCTATTAGCACATTCTTGTCCATAAGATTGTTTCTGTTTGTGATTAATTGTTTTATGTATTTGGGTACTCCCGTATTCAGTGAGTAGACATTTATAATTGTTAGCCTTTCCTGATGGATAGACCCTGCAATTATTATATAATGCCCTTCTTCATCCCTTATTACTGTCTTTACTTTAAAGTCCAGTTTGTCTAAGTATATCTACTGCAGCTTTCTTTTGACTTCCACTAGCATTGTAGATATTTCTCAATCCCTTTACTTTCAATCTGAAGGTGTCCTCCATTTTAAAATGAATTTCTTGTAGACAGCATAGAGATGTATTTTTTTTTTCATTCTGCTACCCCATGTCTTTTAATGGGAGCATTTAGTCCATCTGCATTCAGTATTATTGAAAAATATGTGTTTAGAGTCATTGTGTTCTCTGTAGGATTCATGCTTACGGTGGTGTCTCTGGTACCTTGTGTTCCTTGCAGCATTTCCCTCATAGAGTCCCCCTCAGGAATTCTTGTAATGCTGGTTTAGTGGTGACAAATTCTTTCCATTTTTTTTTAAATTTGGGAAAACTTTTATCTCTTCTTCTATTCTGAATGACAGGCTTGCTGGATAGAGGATTCTTGGCTGCATATTTTTTCTCTTCATCACATTGAAGATTTTCTGCCATTCCTTTCTGGCCCGCCAAGTTTCAGGAGATAGGTCTGTCACCACTGACAGTTTTCCTTTTGTATGTTGGGGCCCTTTTAACCCTAGCTGCCTTCAGAATTCTCTCCTTGTCCTTATATTTTGCCAGTTTCACTATGATATGTCATGCAGAAGATCAATTCAAGTTACGTCTGAGGGGAGTTCTCTGTGCCTCTTGGATTATAATGTCTGTTTCCTTCCCCAGATTGGAGATGTTCTCAGCTATAATTTATTCAAGGACTGCTTCAGCGCCTTTCCCTCTTTCTTCCTTTTCTGGAATTTTTATCATATGGATATTGTTCCATTTGATTGTATCACTTACCTTTCAAACTCTCCTTTCGTGTTCCTGGATCAATTTATCTCTCTTTTTCTTGGCTACCTCTTTTTCTATAATTGTGTCTTCTAACTCACTTATTTTCCTCTCTGCCTCTTCAATCCGTCATTGGACGCCTGCATTTTTTTGTGCACCTCATTTATAGCATTTTTTAATTCAATACACCTATTTTTCAGCTCCAGAGTCTTTGGAACAATAGTTTCTCTGATGTCTTCCATGACTTTTTCAAGCCCAGAGATTAATTTTATGACTATCGTCCTAAATTCTTGTTCAGTTATTTTGCTTATATCTGTTTTGAGCCTTTCTTTACCTGTCATTTCTTTCTGAAATTTCTTTGGAAGCGAGTTCTTCCGTTTCATCATTTTGGCTAGTTTTCTGTCTCTTGTTAGTTTTAAAAGCTTGTCATGCACTCTGCATCTGTGAGTATTGCTGTATTAAAGAAGGCTCTTTGACTGTCCAGGGTCTGTCCTTTCAGGAAGTGTTCTTTGGATGGTGTCTCTTGGTCTCTCTTGTTGAGACTTTGGTTATTTTATTTCCCTACCGTATTGGTATTTGGACTCTCCACCATGTCTATTTTGTCTTGTTCCTATAGGTAGCCCTGGAACAGAAAACTGACAAATACACCGGGAATAAAGGCACACAAACACACATACAAATCCAACAAACAAGCAAACCGAATGGGAAAAAGGAAAAGAAGAAAAAAGGAAAAAAAGGGGGGGACAGGAGGAAAACAAGCATTAAAAATAAAAAATAAAGAAGAAATAAGAAAGATGAAATGAAAAGAAAAATGAAAAAAGAATCCAAAGTTCAGAAGACAGTCTAAAAGCATAAAACCGGAATTGCCAGCTACAAATAAATAACTGGGTATCTGCAGTGCTGATGGGAGAGCATATACAAGGAGAGAAATGATAGGGCAGGGAGAAAGCAAAATTGGATGATGACCAGGCAGAGAGTAAGAGGTTTAATTCAGTGAGAGAAAGAGGAGAATATGGTGGGAGGGGAGGAGAAAGAATTGGAGATATGTTACTCAGAGAAACTATATAGTCTGATTACTCCAGAGAGAGAGAGAGACAGAGAGGTTGCAGTGGAAGTACAGAATGCATATCTAGAGAATGAATTAAATATGATTGTTTAAGCAAACCAATGACCTGATTGCAGAGGGGAGGGATATGAAGGAGACAAGGGAAAACATATCTCAATGAAGAGAATTGATCTAGAATTAATCATGGCAGTGCATCCATGTTGGTCTTGCCCTGGGCTCTGGTAAAAGAAGAAAAAAAGCAGCTCTCTATTGGGGATGGACATGGTTTGGTGTAGGCAGGTCTTAGCCTCCACTGCATCCTGTGGTCCACTCCCTGAGTTCTCAGTCTGGTTTTGTGGGGAGAAAAATGGTGGCGCTCCAATCCCCTTGAACCAAGCATTGTAAATCACTCTTTTGGGTCCGATCTCCCTGTGCCAAGGGCACAACCAGGGTGGGCTGTGCTCTACATCCCAAGCCCCACCTCCTTTCCAGATCTCAGTCAGAGCGCTTAATTGATACCGCCCCGAAATATAAACCTGCAGGCCATGTCCTTCCGATTAGCCTCAAGCCTGCCACCTACCCACTGGCTGTCGAAGATAGGGGGCTGGGGGGGGGATGGAGCTGGGGTGGGCAGTGCTACAGAGCGGTTTCAAGCCAGGCCACTTCCCTGCCTGATCTGGGGGGAGTGCAGTGGAGAAGTTTCTCCTGTACCCGCCCGGGACGTGGCTTTCAGCTCAAAGTCAGCACAACAGCTGGAAACCGGATCCAAGGTTTTTCTGTTCTCCAGGGAGAGGGACAGTGCTTTAAGCAGTTTCAGCCACTCTATTTTCCCCTCGACTCACCGTGGTTCCCTGCAAAGGGAGCTCCTTCTTCTCCCTCCATGTCTCCAGGTCCGGGCCAGCCCATTTTTTATCTTCCCCAGTTCATACTCACGCACCTACAAGGTTTTATTTTTCCCTTTCTCAGTGGACTCTGTCTCCTCTTCCTCCCAAACTCTTGCCATTCTGTAAGGGTTCCTATGGCTTCAGGCCTTCTCTGTTTGAGAGATGGGGGCGAATAAGAAGTACAGGGCTCCCTACTTCTCCGCCATATTGCCCCCCCTATAAATGATTCTTTAAAAGTGTTGAGGTAGACAAGTTAGTTGATCCATGGTCCTAATTCCATCACTGTAGAGAATTGCCTTGGTTATTCCAAAGGTAATAACATAATTTTTTTGTTTCTGTAATTAAAGTTTTTAGTATGGAAATGTGTAAGGTAAGAGATTTGTTGAGATTGTGGAGAGGACAATATCAGTGTAAAGTAAACTTATTCATAATAATGCTCCTAGACGCAAAGTAGGACATAAAACTTCACCAAAATGACACCAATTGTAATTACCCATACTTTAGGGAGATGTTATGATTTTAGTTAACAAAGTAAAATTCCAGCAAGGACAAAGAAAACAGAACTTATTCAGAAAGGTTTTAGGGACCCCTGGAGAAAAAGTTGCAAAAATAAAATGTTGTAGCCAGTCTGGTTTAAAACAAATTATGCAAGTCCATCCAGCAACTTTTCACTTAAAAATAGGTAGTAATAATCTTTGAGGAAAACCTGCAAAATCTACCTGTTTTCTCTCACCAAAAACATTTGTGTATAAGATAGCCTACATAATTTATTAGTCTGGGAGAAACCATATGGCTTTAACAATTTTGAGTCCAATCATAAACCTGATATTTTAATTTAATTACAGAATGAAAAGCCTAGGATCCTTTGAAACCATATCTGTAATGTAGGTTACTATTCTATGACATGCAATTATCCTTTCACTGAAGATTAAACATAAGTAAATGTAGCTGGTTAAAAATAGTATATAAACTTAAAATTTATGCTAGAGAGCTTTAAAATGGCCCTGAATCTGTATTGAGGATTTTAAACTCTGGACAACATTTACTTCCTTTAAACTTAACCTGAGTGTACTACTTTGAGGAAGAAACTATTTCTATCATGCTTAAATGTGATGATAAAATCAACATGAATAATTTTTGAGAAATCCTGGAAAATGGAGACAGAAGTCAAACAACCCAAATCCATTAATTTCCTAAAATGGAAAAAGACAAATGTTGACATTTAAAGACTTGTTTGAAACATAGTCTGGCAAAAAAAAAAAAAAAAAAAAAAAGCTTAAATATGGTTTACAAGCATTAAAAAAGAAAAGAATGTGATGATCACCAGGAACCGATAAAGATTCACTAAGAAGTCCTGGCAAACTTATATAATTTTTATTTTTATTATAGAAAAATTTGAAACATAATAAATGGTGGAGAAAATAGTAAAACTAACTCCATGGGCTGGAATGTGTTTTTGCCTGTGTGCTAGCGGTGACAGGGGTTACTCTTTCTCTCCCCTGCTGCTTAAATCTTTGGCTACTTTTGAGAGAAAAGTCTAGACAGAGGTTGGGGTTTAGGACTGACAGTAAGTGGCAGGTGACAACCTCCTGCACCCCTGTACAATAAAGGAGGGCTTTATATGTTGTATAAACCCCCAATATTTCTCATGAGCACTTGAAAGAGATCTATAAATAATGGCTTTGAGTACAGATTCCCTCTGGATCTGGGGCCTCCGAGCCATTACAGACTGACAAACCAACCTCCACTTGTTTATCTATTTATTAAGATTTTAGCTTATATATTCTTATCAGTTTGTATGACAGCCACCTCCTTCCCTTATACTCTGCCACAGGTAAGCCAATTACACATCTCATCCTTCTTTGGAGAGGTTTATCCCTTCTTGAAACTTCAGGTCTCTGATGGGTCAAGAGAAGTTCAGATTTTGTTGTTTATCTGGCTTTTTCTTACTGTTAGGGGAGAACAACACTCTTTCCAATTTGCTACATCTCGAATGGAAGGAGAAATTCTAAGTCCACTGCTTAGATTTAAAATATATTTAAAATTTATATTTAAGATTTAAAACAGTTCACAGTTCATCAGGGTGTATTTTATTGGTATGACAATATATTTTAGTTATTTAAAGCAATGTTATTTTTGTGTGCTGCCTAAGGCTTCTTTAAGGGTAAGGTATCATAATATTTGTAGCCTCTTTTGGAGAAGCTTTGTTCAATATAATATTATGCAAAAAAGGGCTCAGGTGGTACTGTGATATAATAAGAAATACATATTTTGATCTTAGTCCCTGGGTCCTGGCTAAAGCTACTAAAAACTCTTATAATTTCCTAAGTGATGATAGCAATAATTGCAAAATTAGTTTTGTTGTAATATTTAGTTTTATTCCCCAGTGACAAAGGATGTGATAAGGATGAAAGGTTTATACTTAGGTATTTATAACTAGACAGTTTCAGCCACAGCTAAGTTTATGTTAATGAGGTAACTTTTCAAAAACCCTTAAGGATAAGTTACTGATTGGCAGAGGAACCAACTATATAATTAAAGGGTTGGAACTTTTAGTCCCACCCCATGACCTCCAGAGAGGGGAGAGAGGCTAGAGGTTCAATTATACCTCCAGAGAGGGGAGAGAGGCTAGAGGTTCAATTATATCACCAATGGCCAATGATTTAATTAATTGTGTCTACATGATGAAACTTCCTTAAAAATGGAAACCAAAGAGGTTCAGACCAATTCTGAGTTGGTGAACACATCCACATCCTGGGAGCGTGGCATGCACAGACAGGACATGGGCTCAATGTGAACCCCTCCTTTGTGTCATGGTAACTCAGTGCATGAATACAGCTTGAAGCTGCTCCAGCCAGCCTTACCAGGGCCCCAGTATCTGTCTACATTAGGCTTTAAAACTTTATCCAGGATTGGTCTGCATAGGACCTATAGTGGAGAGAGGAGCCACAGGATCATAGAACATATAGTTGGCCTTGGAGCTGTCCAGAATGAAGAGATTTGCCTTCGCTCCAAGGCCAGATAAGTGCCAATTTCAACTATTTTCCTTAAAAATAACATTTTTGTTATGAAATGGTGTGAATTATAGTTGTCCAACATTCTATTATGACAATTTTCAAACATAAAAAAAAGTTGAATACTGTTATATAGCTACCAAAATAGCTAAAATTAAAAAGATCAACAAAAACAAATATGAGCATGGCTGTGAAGCAACCAGAAATCTTGTGTATTGCTGCAGGAAATGTAAACTGGTACAACCACTTTGGAAAACTGGCATTATTTACAAAAGTTGAATCTATGCATAGCTTGTGACTACCAATTCATTCCTGACTATAACTCAACAGAATTTTATGCATATGTTCCCCAAGAGACAAATTGCAAGATTGTTCTTATCAATATTATTTGTAGAAACTAAAGAATAGAAACAATCTGCATGTACACCATTAGTAAAATGAGATATGCTTAAGATAAAATGTTATCTAGCAGCAAAAATGAATAACCTTCAGCTACATACAAAATATGGACAAATCTTGCAAATGCAATATTGAGCCAGAGAAACGAGACATAAAAACATACACACTTTGTGGTTTGCTGTCTATAAAGTTGAAGCCTAGGAAAACCTAAATTATAGACATATAAGTCTCCAAAAGCTAACTCTGGGGAGGAGCAAGAAGGTGGTTATTGAAAGGGGCTTGATGGCAGCCTCTGAGGTATAAGCAATGTTCTAATTGATGGCCTGGGTCATAGGTGCATGAGATATGATGATTCATTGATCTGTTCATTTTGATGGTTTACCTTTGTAAAAAAGATATATGCCAATAAGAAGAAAGGAGAAAAAATTTGAAAGGATCTTACAGTGCATACCCATACATTCATTACTAGATACTATAATAAACAGTTTACTATTCTTGCTTTTTCACCTATCCATCCATTTCTTTAGCCACCCATCAGGACTTACTATTGTTATTGATGATGATGAAAAATGGTATTTTTGACATGCAGGCCATGAAGCTATAGTTTGTCAAACAACTCAGCCTGGCCTCCCCACCACATTTCTTTGCCAAGCCAGGGTCACCCACAAACCTACCTCTTCCCTGTTACTTTCTTCCCTGGACCTCCTTCCTTGTCTTAGTTTGAGCAGATGAGCACAAGAGTGGAGATTTTCTAAAGTTGGCAAAAACCAAGGAAACAAACTCCTTTATGGGGTCAGACCCATCTGGTTACACATTTTCTTAACTGCACCATCAACATACACGCAGCTTCAGCCAGTGAAACCAGCCCTGAAACTGCAAGGCTCATGCCTAGGTGTGCTAACTCCTGGAAGCCCAGACTGACTTGAAACATGTCCAAAGCTATCCTAGAAACAGAAAAGATTATTGTTAATTATGAAATGAAATTTCTTTTTGTTTTCAAGGATAGGGAGGGGCTGAAAAGTGTTAAGGATGCCCAACTGTCCTCTAAAGAAACTTTAATTCTTCTCCATGGGAGAAGCTGCCTTGAAGCAGATATGCAAACCTGTTCTGGCAGTTTGATTCCTACATGATGGACCCTCCAGGGGCACCTCGAGAGGAGGGAGCCTGTGTGCACATGCAAGGTGGCAAGGTGGGGGATGACTGGGCTTTTTAACCTTTTTTGTGGATTGGAGCCCTTGGCTGTCCAGTGAAAAATTTGATGTTTTGTTAGAGTAATCATTTTAAGTGTTTAAAATAAATTCACAGGATTGCAAACAGAACTGATCATGCTAAAGTACAGCTACCAAAATATTTCTTCAAATTTGTGATAGAGCAAAAGATAACTTCCTTACTATATTAAATAACAAGATCTAACTGTAAGTCTGATAACTACCGTACTTTTGGAGTAGTGACAAATGTAACAATATTCCAAGATACCCACAATGATAGGAATGAGATATGAAAACATGTATGATTTCTATTGTTATAGGTACTGTTAATACTATGCAACATTTCAGTCACAGGAAAGAAATGGTACATTTTAGTTATAAGTAAGTGACCATAAAGATGCCATATTTTTCACAGCTAAGCTTACAGATCCCGTGAATTCTGTCTGAGGACCTGAGGATGAGAACTTCTGGAATATAGGGGCTTTCTCCTTGTCTCTTTTTAAATTTGTCTCTGATGATAAAATGTTCCCTGTATCTAGGCAGATACCCCAAAAAATTATAAGTTGAAAACAAGGACCCAAACATATCCTTGTACACCAACGTGAATAGCAGCATTAGTCACATTAGCTAAAAGGTACAAAGGAAACAAATGTCCACCAACAAGTAAAAGGATGAACAAAATATAGTATGTATGTATATACACACACACACATATGCACACATACTGGAATACTACTCAATCTTAGAAAGGAAGGAAATTTGGGGGCATCTGGACAACTCAGTTGGTTAAAGCATCCAACTCTTGGTTTTGGCTCAGGTCATGATCTCATGGTTTATGGGTTTGAGCCTTGCACTGGGCTTCTTGGTGGCAGTACAGAGCTTGCTTGGGATTCTCTCTCTCCTTCTTTCTCTGCCCCTCCCCCCTTTCAAGATAAATAAACTTAAAAAAATTTTTTTAAAGAAAAGAAGGAAATTCTGACACCTGCTATAGTATGGGTGAGACTTGAGGACATCACACTAAGTGAAATAAGTCTGTCACAAAAATACAAATACTGTATGATTCCAGTTATATGAGGTAGAATACCAAAATTCATAGAGACAGAAAGTAGAATTACCAGGGTTAATTACTATGTGGTTACCAAGGCTTAAGGTAGAGGAAATGTAAAGTTATTGTTTAACGGGGACACAGTTTTAGTTTGGGAATATGAAAAAGTTCTGGAGAAGGATGGTGGTGATGGTTACACAATAGTGTGAATGTGCTTCATGTTGCTGAACTATGCACTTAAAATGGTTAAAATGGTAAATTTTATGTATCTTTCATCACCATTAAATTATTTTTAAAAGTTTTTAAAAGACATAGAAGCACTGTATTCCTTCCTTCCACCTTGTCCTATATATCTCTTCCATTTGGCTCTTCTTGAGTTGTAGGCTTTATAATAAACTGGCAAATGTAAATAAGTGTAAAACTGAGTTCTGTGAGCCAGTCTAGCAAATTATCAAACCTGAGGAGGGGATAGTGAGAACTCCTGATTTATAGCCAGTCAATCAGAAGGTTGAGTGGCCCAGCCATAAGATTGACAGGTGAAGGTTGGGGGAAGCAGTATTGTGTAACTGATCCCTCAATCTGTGGAATCTGGACCTAATCCACAAAGTTAGTATCAGAATTGAATTAAATTGTAGGACACCTGGTTGATGTCTGCTGAGAATTGGAAAATGGCTTGTTGTGGAAAAACCTACACATTTGATGTCAGAAGAGTAGAGTATAGAAAGAATGTTTTTTTATTAGCTAATATCCAGAATATTTAAAGAACTTCTACAGATCACTAATAAAAGTCAGATAATTCAGTAGAAAAATGAGCCATACCATGTGCATGCCCTTTTCCTGGACTGCGGTACCACCTTCATGTGTGCATCACACTCCTCAGGAGAAAACGGGAGGACGATTCCAGCAGCTATCACTACTGAGGACCCCAATGGTCTTTAATGCTGCCACTAACATCCACAGCCCTCACTGCTGAGGACCCTTATAATCTTTGCCAATTCTTTTTTCCCCAATATTTATTAATTTTTGAGAGACAGAGCACCAGTGGGGGAGGGGCAGAGAGCAAGGAGACACAGAATGCGCAGCAGGCTCCAGGCTCTGAGCTGTCAGCACAGAGCCTGATGTGGGATTTGAACCCACAAACCGTGAGATCATGACCCGAGCTGAAGTCAGACGCCCAAACGGCTGAGCCACTCAGGCACCCCATCTTTGCCAATTCTGATTGCATCTGACAAAGCTGCCTAGAATCCATGCCACTGTGCCTCCTCAAGTGAGAGTTACTGCTGCAACTTTACCGGAACAGGAGATACTACTGCACGCCAACCCACCCAAAGCCAGAGCTGCCACATCCCCACTGGAATCAGCACTGCTGTACACTCCTGGAACTAGTGTTTTCATACATGCTCAGACCCAACACCAGGCCTAGTGCCACTGCATACCTAACTTAGCCAAGGCACTTGTTCTGGGTGTCTTTCCTCACTAATGCCAGTTCATAAAGTCTAGAAAAAGTGACTGCTCCTTCAAATGTGTAGAGACCAATGTAAAGCAATAGGGACATGAAAAATCAATGAAACAGGGCACCATGAAAGGGATATGATAACCAAACCCAAAAAAGTTAAGATCTACAAATTAACTGACGAAGAATTTAAAATAATTGCTCTTCACATTGAAATGGAAATATGCTAAAGAGCAATGTAAAAGCATATGAAAACATAAAGTTTAGGGGCACCTGGGTGGCTCAGTCAGTTGAGCATCTAACTCTTGGTTTCAGCTCAGGTCATGATCTCAGGGTAGTGGAATCAAACCCCACATCAGACTCTGCTGAGCATGCAGTCTGCTTAGGATTCTCTCTCTCTCTCTCTCTCTCTCTCTCTCTCTGCCTTTTCCTCTCTCTCTTCCTCCTTCTGGCCCTCGTCCCCCCATACTGTTTCTTTAAATTAAATAAAATGAAAAAAGCACTAAATAAATAAAAAAGAGAAAACAAACTCTATTTGTAATGTTAAATATATAGACAAATACAAAAAATGTAATACTCTACTGGTAGAGCAATACTTTTACTACAAGAATAGTGTTGGGTGGAGGTGGAGGTAAAAATGTAAAGTTTTGTATGTGATTGAAGTTAGGTTGCTTTCAACTTAAAATAGACTATTATAATTCCAAGGTAATTTATGCAAGCTCAGGGTACTATAAAGAAAAGAAACCTCTAATAGATGCACAAAAGATAAAGAGAAAAAAACCAAAGCAAATCAATACACAGAATCATCAAATAACAAAGAAGGCAGCAAGAGAGGAAAGAAATAACTACAAAACAGAAAACAATAAATAGCAGCAATCAATAATTACTATATCAATAGTTACTTTAAATATAAATGGATTAAACCTATCAATAATTACTTTAAATATAAACGGATTATACTTTCTAATCAAAAGTTGTAGAGTGGCTAAATGGATAAAAACAAATCCAGTGATATGCTATCTACAGAAGACTCATTTTAGATTTAAGGACACACATAGTCTGAAAGTGAAAGGATAAAAAAGATATTTCATGCAAATTCATTCCAGAACAAAGCAAGGGTGGCTGTATTTATATCAGACAAAATAGGCTTTAAGTCAGAAACTGTCCTTAGAGTCAAATAAGGTCATTACATAATGATAAAGGGATTAATGAAATAGGATGATATGACAATTATAAATACATATGCACCCAACATCAGAGCACCTAAATATATAAAGCAAATAACAGATCCAAAAGGAAAAGTGACAGCAATTCAATAATAGTTGGAGACTTCAATATCCCACTTTTAGTAACATATAGAACATCCAGATAGAAAATCAATAAAGAAAGAGCAAACATGAACAACACTATAGACCAAATGAATTTAACAGACACATTTAGAACTTTCCACTCCGTAGAAGAGTACACATTCTTGAGGCACCTGGGTGACTCAGTTGGTTAAGCGTCCAACTTCGGCTCAGATCATGATCTCACTCTTCGTGGGTTCGAGCCCCGCATTGGGCTCTGTGCTGACAGCCAGCTCAGAGCCTGGAGCCTGTTTCAGATTCTGTAACTCCCTCTGCCTCTGACCCTCCCCTGCTCACGCTGTTTCTCTCTCTCTCTCTGTCTCTCTCTCTCAAAAATAAATAAAACATTAAAAAAATTTTTAAAAGAATACACATTCTTATCAAGTTTACAAAGAACATTTTCCAGAATATATTACATGTTAGGTCACAAAACCAGTCTTGACAAGGTTAAGATGATCAAAATAATTCCATGTTATCTTTTCCAACTACAGTGGAATGAAACTAGAAATCAATAACAGTAAGAAAATGTGAAAATTCACAAGTACATCAAAACTAAACAACACATTCTTGAACACCCATTGGAGCAAAAAGGAAATCAAAAAGGACTTAAAAAACTATCTTTAAGTGTGCCTGGATGGCTCAGTTAGTTAAGTGTTTGACTTCAGCTCAGGTGATGATCTCATGAGCCCTGCATCGGGGTCTGGGCTGACAGCTCAAGCCTGGAGCCTGCTTTGGATTCTGTGTCTCCCTCTCTCTCTGCCCCTCCCCAAATCACACTCTGTCTTTCTCTCTCAAAAATAAACGTTAAAAATTTTATAAAGAATTATCTTTAGACAAATGAAAATAAAAATACATGTATGTAAAATGCCACTAAATGCTATACTCTAAAATGGTTAAAATGGCAAATTTTATGTTAAGTACATTTTACCACAATGAAAAATTTTTAAAAAAGGAATGAAGTCCTGATGCATGGTACAGCGTGGATGAAACTTGAAAACATTATTCAAAGTGAAAGAAGTTAGACACAGAAAACCACTTATTGTATAATTCGATTTAAATGAAATGTCCAGCACAGCCCAATCCATACAGATACAGTGTAGATTATCAATAGACTGCCCTGGAGGAAACTTGGAATGGGAGTAACTGCTCATAAGTAGCATGGGATTTCTTTTGGGGATGGTGAAAATATTCTGTAATTAAATAGTGGTGATAGTTATACACATATGTGAATATAGCTAAAACTACTGAAATGTATACATTTGGGCATAATTTTAACTATGCTTTATGAGGAAGTATATAGCATAGGAGTTAAATTCACAGGCTTTGGAATCAGACAGATTTTACTTTGGGCCTGGCCTCCAAAATGTGAGAGATCTCTGATCTTGAACAATTTATTTTCTATCTCTAAACTATTTTTCCTATGTAAAAAGGAAATTACTATAACTCATATTTAGATTGTTTCAAGATTTAGTGATACTATCTATTTAAAGCATTTAAAGTAAAAAAAAAAATGAAAGAAAGAAAGAGTTTTACCAAATACTGAAAAAAGAAGCCTAAGGTACTTAGAGTCCATAAAAATGGGAGCTATTATTATAATCATCTATTATTCCATAGGTATACATCGATGAATGACTGGAAGGAAATATGTATTGCTTGTCAAAAAAAAAAACTAATCTCTAGATGTTAAGATTATGCACGATTGCTCTTTTCTTCTAAGTTTTGTTTATTTTATAAATATTCTACAGTGGCCATTTTAATTTTATAATATAGCTAGAATAAACTTTGTGTATTACTATTAAAATTTTTGCAATGTTTCACTTTTAAAAAGAAGCAAGACTGTTCTAAACTCCAGAAAATTCTGCCCAATGATCTTCCATGAGGCATTTGCTTAGTTTGTTGGGTGTGGTTTCCATTTTGGGGAAATAACCATGGAAATCAACATCTCAGAAGTACCACCATGATCGCAACTGGTCCAACAAGTGGTACAATGACTGACTGTATGGGAAAATCAGAAGTAACAGAGCTGAGGCTACTGCATCAGGCAGCTTTCCAGATTGTTGACAGTAGTTATGTAACGGAATATGCAGCAGAGTGGAGAGCTGTGTCAGGCCAACAGATTTAGTGGTCCACTGTTGTTGATTGGTTGAGTGACCTTGTAATTGTAACCTAAGTAATTAGGAGTCTTTGTTTATGGAAGGTTTCTAGGACTGCCATCTTTTATAGGCATCCTTATAGCAGTGTCTATAGTACTGCAAAACTGTTCAATTTCTGGTTTTCTTTGGAAGAGACTGTAAATCTTGTGTTGCAAAGGTATTGATCCACAGAATTCCAGTGTGATAATACAAAAAATCTCCAGCATTTGCCAACATATATCATCTGATTCTATGATGGGAAGTTATACGATATTTGTAGAAAAAGATAGGTATAAATACATTTAATTTTATGGTTTATAGGATAGCACCATCATTGCAAAAATGGAACAATTCTTGTGTAATATCTGAAAAACAGTATGAAACTTTTTCACCAAGAACATTGCTTGTATTTTATGTTCCCTAATGTTTATCTTTTCTTTTGTCTTAAAAGTCTTTAAAAAATTTTTAATGTTGATTTATTTTTAACAGAGAGAGACAGAGACAGAGACCGAGCATGAGTGGGAGAGGGGCAGAGAGAGAGGGAGACACAGAATTGGTAGCAAACTCCAGGCTCTGAACTGTCAGCATAGATCCAGACGAGGAACTTGAACCCACAAACCATGAAATCATGACCTGAGCTGAAGTCAGAAGCTTAACCAACTGAGCTTAACCAACAAGTGGCACTTGTCTTAAAAGTTTTTAGACAATAAACCAATCAATGGAAACTTTTTGTACTATTCTTCTGTTTTGAGTAGAGTTCTTAAATTGAAATTCTTTACTCCTACCCTGGATGAGAACGTCATGTAGATTTCTACATGACTAGTTCTGCTCTAATACTAAAAGAAAATCTTTGTCCCATTAAAATAAAAATCTCTTTTTATAATTTACACTCTTCAAATCATTGCTTTCTTCCAGCAACTCCAAGCCCTGCCTACTTGAGTACTTTACTCCTCCTAAACACAGAGACTAATTTAGCAGTAGGTCAGTTATACAGATCATGCCAATCTGGACTTATCATAGTGATGTCTCAGGAAATTAGGGCCAAGTTGATCTAAGAATAAATCCTGTGACTTCTTCAGGCACTACCAAGAGCATATAAGCCTGAAGTTGCAGTTGGTCACCATAAGAAAAGGGCCTACCCTGGAGTAAAGCCAATGTACACGTAAGCAATGCCAAAATAATGGAGACTCAGACTTGAAGACATCATTTTAATCCTTGATTCAAGCTGTTCATGAAGCTAATAATCCCCCACCCTTTTTCTTTTCCTTAAACCAGGGTTTGGTTTTTTTTTCTAATAGTTTATTGTCAAATTAGTTTCCACATAACACTCAGTACTCATCCCCACAACTGCCCTCCTCCATGCCCATCCCCCCTCCCCCCCACATCCATCAGTCCTCAGTTTTTGTCAGCATTCAAGAGTCTCTCATGGTTTGCCTC
>NW_024083279.1:12958-15261 GCF_003009895.1 Hyaena hyaena | reverse complement strand
TATTGCTGGGTCATAGGGGAGTTCTATTGTTAACTTTCTGAGGAACCTCCACACTGTTTTCCAGAGAGGCTGCATCCATTTACATTCCCACCAACAGTATAGGAGGGTGCCCATTTCTCCACATCCTCGCCAGCATCTAGAGTCTTCTGATTTGCTCATGTTAGCCACTCTGACTGGCGTGAGGTGGCATCTCGGTGTGATTTTGATTTTATTGCCCTGATGAGGAGGGATGCTGAGCATCGTTTCATTTGCCTGTTGGCCATCTGGATATCCACTTTGGAGAAGTGTCTGTTCATGTCTTCTGCCCATTTCTTCTTTGGATTATTTGTTTTTTGGATGTTGGATTTGATAAGTGTTGTATAGATTTTGGATACTAACTCTTTATATGATATGTCATTTGTAAATATTTCTCCCATTTTGTCAGTTGCCTTTTATTTATTTTTATTTATTTCTGAGAGAGAGACAGAGTGAGCAGGGGAGTGTCACAGAGAGAGACACACACAGAATCTGAAACAGGCTCCAGGCTCTGGGATAGCTGTCAGCACAGAGTTCGACGCGGGGCTCAAACCCACAAACCGTGAGATCATGACCTGAGCCAAAGCCTGACGCTTAACCGACTGAGCCACCCAGGCTCCCCCCAGTTGCCTTTTTTTTTTGTTGATTGTTTCTTTGCTATGCAGAAGCTTTTTATCTTTATGAGTTCCCAATGGTTCATTTTTTATTTTGTTTCCCTTGCCTTTGGAGACATGTCTCGTAAGAATCTGCTCTGGCCAAGGTCAAAGAGGTTGCTGCTGTGTTTTTCTCTAGGATTTTGATGGTTTCCTGTCTCACACTTAGGTCTTTCATTCATTTTGAATTTATTTTTGTGTATGCTGTAAGAATGTGATCCAGTTTTGTTCCAGTTTCATGTTTCTGTCCAGTTTTCCCAACAACATTTGTTGAAGGGACTGTGTTTTTTCCATTTGATATTCTTTCCTGCTTTGGTGAAGATTAGTTGACCTGGGTCAACTACAACAACAAACAACAAACACTGGGTTGTTTTTCGGGTGTTGAGTTTGGTGAGTTCCTTATAGATTTTGGATATTAACCCTTTATCTGATATGTCGTTTGCAACTATCTTTTCACATTCCATCGGTTGCCTGTTAGTTTTATGTATTGTTTCCTTTGCCGTGCAGAAGCTTTTAATCTTGACGAGGTCCCAATTGTTCATTTTTGCTCTTGATTCCCTTGCCTTTGGGGATGTGTCAAGTAAGAAGTTGCTGTGGTGGAGGTCAAGGAGGTTGTTTCCTGCTTTGTCCTTTAGGGTTTTGATGGTTTCCTCACATTCAGGTCCTTTATCCATTTTGAGTTCATTTTTGTGTATGGTATGAGAAAATGATCTAGTGTCATTCTTCTGCGTGTTGCTCTCCAGTTCTCCCAGCACCATCTGTTAAAGAGGCTGTCTTTTTTCCATTGGATACTCTTTCCTGTTTTGCCAGAGATTAGTCGGTTGTATACCTTTGGGTCCAAATCTGAGTTCTCAATTATATTCCATTGGTCTATGTGTCTGTTTTTGTGCCAATACCATACTGTCTTGATGATGACAGCTTTGTAGTAGAGGCTAAAGTCTGGGATGGTGATGCCTCCCATTTTGGTTTTCTTTTCAAAATTACATTGGCTATTCGGGGTCTTTTGTGGTTTCATACAAATTTTAGGATAGTTTGTTCTAGTTTTGAGAAGTATGCTGGTGCAGTTTTGATTGGGATTGCATTGAATGTGTAGATTGCTTTGGGTAGTAATGACATTTTAACTATATTTATTCTTCCTGTCCATGAGCATAGAATGTTTTTCCATTTCTTTGCATCTTCTTCAATTTCCTTCATAAGTTTTCTATAGTTTTCATCATACAGATCTCTTCTTTCTTTGATTAGGTTTATTCCTAGGTATTTTGTGTTCTTTTGTGCAGTTGTGAATGGGATCAGTTTCTGATTTCTCTTTCTTTTGCTTCATGGTTGGTGTATAAAAATGCAACCGATTTTTGTACGTTGATTTTGTACCCTGTAACTTTACTGAATTCCTGGATCAGTTCTAGTAGGCTCTGATAGAGTCTGTCGGGTTTTCTATGTAGAATATCATGTCGTCTGCGACAATTATCTCCTGTTGTGAATTTTGGTAGTGAGTGTGTGTTTAGAAATTTGTCCATTTCTTCCAAGTTGTCAAGTTTGTAGGCATATAGTTTTTCATAGTATTCCCTGATAATTGCTAGTATATCTGAGGGGTTGGTTGTAATCAGGTTTTTTTTTTTTCATTCATGATTTTTTTTT
>NW_024083279.1:0-11142 GCF_003009895.1 Hyaena hyaena | reverse complement strand
TTCCTAAAAACCTCAGTCATTCTTTAATACAATGTTCTTTAACCTCCATGTATTTGTGATGTTTCCAAAGATTTTCTAGGGATTGACTTCAAGTTTCGTTGTGTTGTGGTATGAACATATGCATGTATGATCTCAATCATTTTGTATTTGTAGAGGGATGATTTGTTACATAGTATGTGATCTAACTGGAGAATGTTCCATGTGCATTCAAAAAGAATGTGTATTCTGCTGTGTTATGATGGAATGTTCTTAATATATCTGTTGATTCCATTTTGTCCAATGTGTCTTTCAAAGTCATTGTCTCCTTATTGATTTTCAGCTTAGATAATCTGTCCATTGCTGTAAGTGGACTGTTAAAGTTCTCTATTATTATTATTGTTTTATTATCAGTGAGTTTCTTTATGTTCTTATTAATTGATTCATATATTTCAGTGCTTCCAATTTTGTGGTATAAATATTTAAAGCTTTATATCTTCTTGTTGGGTAGAACCTTTTATGATGATATACTGCTTTCATCATTTCTTGTTAAAGATTTTGGTTAAAATCTAGTAAGTGTCATATGAGTATAGTCTTAAAACTTTCTTTTGATGTCCATTAGCATGATAAATTGTTCTCAATCTCTGCACTTTCAATCCACAGCTGTTTAAATTGAAAATGAGTCTATTGTATGCAGTGAATAGAAAGATTTTTGTTTTTTATATCCATTTTGTTTATTTTCTTAAACTAGAAAATGTTTAGTTTTAAGCAATAACCCATAGATCAAAGAAATCATAATGGAAATTTTAAAATAATTTGAAGTGAACAGAAACACAATTTACTACCTATCATTTTGGGAAGTAATGTCATTAGAATCCATATATGATGCACAGTAAATTTTCTATCTTAAGTTGCCTAGAAGCAAACAACATTTAACAGCATGAGAGAAAGTTCATAAATCCATTTTAATAGTCTATGTCTTTTGATTGGAGCATTTTGCCCATTTACATTCACAGTGATTATTGATAGATATAAACTTAGTGCCATTGTGTTTCCTCTAAAGTCATTATTTCTGGAGATTTTCTCTTTCTTTCTTAGTCTTTCTTGTTTTTAGTCTTCCTTTCCCACTCACAGAGTCCCCTTTAATATTTCTTGCAGGGCTTGTTTAGAGACCATGAACTCCTTTGGGTTTTGTTTGTCTGGGAAATTCTATTTTTCCTTCTATCTGAATGACAGTCTTACAGGATAAAGTATTCTTAGCTGCATATTTTTCAATTGAGCATGTTGAGGTTACCATGGCACTTCCTTCTGTCCTGAAGGTTTCTGTGGAGAAATCTGCTACAATATTTTCTATCTTCCTTTATTAGTTAAACTTCTTTTGTTGTACTACTTTTAGGGTTTTTCATTATCTGTATATTTTGCCAGTTTTACTGTGATATGTCTTAGTGTTGGCATGCTTTTGTTGATTTTGATGGAAGTTCTCCGTGCCTCCTAGATGTGGACATCGGTTTCCTACCCAGTTTGTGGAAATTTCCAGTATAATTCATTGAGATAAAACTTCTTCCCTTTTCTCCCTCTCTTTTTCTTCTGGGAATCCTTTGAAAAGAATGTTATAACATTTTATGTAGTTGCTGAGTTCCCTATGTATACATATGTGATGCAATATTTTAATTTTCCTCATCTTTCCTGCTTCAATTTCTCCACAATTTTATCTTCTATGTCACTTACTCATTCATCTGCTTCTTTCAGCTTTGAGCTTATGATATCCAATCAGTTTCTTATCTCAGTTACAGCATTTAAAAATTTTCAGCCTGATTTGTTTTTAGGTCTCTTCTATCTTCAGTAACAGTATCTCTCATGTCTTCTATGTTTTCCTCAAGCACAGCTAGCATCCTTATGATACTTTTTAAAAATTCTGTTTGAGGCACATTACTTATAGGTGTTTTAATCATATCCCTGACAATGACATTTTATCGTTTTTATTTTGGGAGAAATTCCTCCATCATGGTGCATGTTTATGTCTCTGGCTTCTTCTGTGTTTTAGAAAATCTTGTTATGTTTTCTGCTTCTAGAGCAGTGTCTTTATCAAGAAGAGTTCATGTACTGGCCTGACACTTCATGAAGCATTTATTGTGTGTGTTGTGTGCACTGTGCTGTCATGTATTGGCTACTCTGTCCCTCAGGTCAGTCCTCTGCAGAGTTTCTCCTTGCTTCCAGTGGGGAGTATATGGACCTTGTCCACAGTGTTGTAAGTTTAAATAGGTGAGTTTGGTTGCTTGTTAAAAGAGGCTAATTCCTATTTCCCCTAGAGCTGAGCTATGTCTCACTATGTGGTTAGTAGACCTGATGAGTGTGGGGGTTTATGCTCGTCTTTGGGGGGAGGGGCGCACTGCTGCTCTGGTTTCCAGGCACTCTTTCCCTAGCAAGGAAGCACTCACTAAGGAAAGTGAGTGGGGTGGGGAAAGGCTTGCTGTGAGCGGCTCAGCCTCCACTGGGGGGCGCTGTGCTGCTCACTGAAGTCTGTTCATGCTGATTGGTGGGAGGAAATACTGGCATCAGCCCACTCTCTAGTCCCTGGAGATGGAGTTCCCACCCGCCCTTGATCAGGACGCCCTCACAAAGAGAGATCAATCTGCACCTGTGGGTCCCAGACTTCGGTCAGAACCCTCCCTTCACCCTGTCTGTATCTAAGCCATATGCCCACCTGGCAGCACAGTGACTTTATGTTTTATGTCAGGAGCTCTATCTGGGTTTGAAAACTCCAACCTGTATGAACTCAATATGACAGGGACCCCCACTTATCCTCTGGAAGAGGGTCTTGCTGTGCTGTGGCTGGAGCTGGTTTGTCCCAGGAGAGCAGTTGCACGAACACTTGGGGGCTTGGAGGTCATAGTGACAGATAACTAAAAAGCCAGCATCCAGGGATGCTCTCAGCAGGGGCTCCGATGCTAGTGAACAGGGCAGTGCAGTGGTGCGTGTCAGCTCTCCTGCTGATAAGAGGCGGTGCCTCCTCTCCCAGATGCATTTCAGGAAGGGAACTGTCTCTTCCCATGCGACCTGGGGGATCCTCAGACCTCAGTACTTCCTATGGGCCTCTGTCCTCCTTTTCCACAAAGGCACTGATATGCCCACCTGACTGCACCCAGCGATGGCAGGGGCTTCTGGGTCTTCAGTCTTTTAGCTCCACGTTTACAGGAGGTTGACTTGTCATGGTTAACTTTCTGTGTTACCTTGACTGCGTCTTGGGTACCCAGATTAACCATTGTTTCTGTGGATGTCAGTGATGTGTTTTGAGAAGAGATTGGCATTTCCATCCATGCTTTCTGTCTGCATGGGCATCACCCACTCCAGTGAGGTTCTGAATAGAATCCGATGCAGAGGGAGGAAGAATTCCCTCATTTCTACTTCCCACGTGCATGTTTGAGCTGGACCATTGGTCTCCTCCCACCCTGTTCGGAGAGTTACATCACCAAGTCCCCAGGTTCTCGGGGTAGACACTAGTTCAGAATGAGACGAAAATTACACCGATTTTCCTGGGTCTCCAGCTTGTGATTGTAGGTCATGGACTTTCAACCTATGTAATCATGTAAACCAATGTGCTTTCGGTTCTGTTCCTCATGAGATGATTTATTTTTTGTTTAGAGTAATTGAATAAAGCTGTAAGCCATTTAAAGTCCTGAGTAGCAAAGTGCCATGAAGGAAGTGTGCTGTTGTTTGACTGGGACAAGAGCTGGGTGAGGAAAATGAGGACCTGTGGGGTCCGTGGTCCTAGCTGCACAGTCGGTGCATCTGGGATCCTGTAAAGGTTCAGCTGCTGTGCCTCAGGGTATCTGTCATTCAATAATATTTAGGGACAGGAGGAAGCAAGTGCAAACAGTTATGTCTTTTGTGCATATTAGTGTAGTTTTCCTATGACAACAAAGTTTCTTATACGGAGCGTGAATAGGTAAGCACAGAGTCATGGGTCCAAAGAGGCTCCCTGGGGGAAACTGCTGTGTGGAAAGGAAGCCCCAGACCCTGACAGGAAACCTGCCTGTGACCTCCATCTTCCCTGCTCCTGGGAATATAAACCAGAGCTGTGCATAGTGTGCGCCCCCTGGTGGTGCTGATCTCCTTCTCCAGGGAGGTTTGTGTCTGGGCTCACCCTGATGGCCCCTCACTGTGTCTCTCGCACAGAAATACGTGTCCATGTCCTCGACTCTCAGGTTGTTCATCTGCAGATCCACTGTGTTCTTGGCGTTGTCTCTGGAGATGGTGAACTGGCCCTTCACGGAGTCTGCGTAGCTTGTGCTACTTCCATCAGTACTAATCCATGAAACCCACTCCAGCCCTTTCCCTGGAGCCTGGTGGACCCAGCTCATGCTGTCGCTACCGAAGGTGAATCCGGAGGCTGCACAGGAGAGTCTCAGGGACCCTCCAGGCTTCACCAGGCCTCCCCCAGACTCCACCTGCTGTACCTCACACTGGACACCTGCAGACACAAGACATCCTGGTCAGGAACCTGTCACACATCTAGTGTTTCTCACTCATATCCACTCACATACTCAGTGTCTCTTGTTTACCATGGATTTCCTTTTAAAACAGCAGCAAAGAAAACGAAGCCAAGCACAAACTCCATGATGAGATGTCTGTGTTCTGTCCTGATCACAGAATGGGAACACCTGGGACTCCCAGGGCTGGGGCTCCTCTCCCAGCTGCAGGGTTGAGGCTGGGCTGGTTTAATCAGCACAGGCAGGGCCCTATTTGCATATCCTTTGATTATACATCAAACTCCAGACTTAGATTGAATTCTTTAAAAGTGAACGACAGGGTTAAAGAGGCACTTTTAGGTCACTTTGTGTAGATGGTGCTGGACAGTATGAAGAATCTAGTCTGTTATTGCCTAATAATAGGCAATCTGTTATTGCCTAAATAATATGCTATCTAGTATTGCCTAAAAATTATTTCCTAATTTTTTGGGCACATCTTCCAGTTGTAGGAGCAGAAAACTTTTCCCTTCTTTGCTCTGGGCTTTCACTCAGTCTAAGGATTCAATTTACATAAGACAGATCTACATGAGAGAATAAATTTCATTTTGCAAGTGCATGAGCTTCCTTATAATATGACACCCAGAGAATGAATATAGCAGGTGGCCCTGTGACTTTCAGACAAGAAAACATTGGATTTGTACAGAGTTAAAGCAAAGGTGTGGCTGTGGAGTATTAAATTAGTAATCAAGTAAGTAGGTTTGTTTGCACAGCCTTCTTGTCCCTAAGTTCCCTATTCTGGTGCTAAGGTTGGTTTTCCCTTCCTGGGACAGGGAAGGAAGCTTTCTCAAGGGAGAAAAGCTCAGGGGACAAAGGAGGGTCCAAGTGTCCTTAGATTGACTATTTCTTAAGTGACTTTCATCCAAATAAGCAAGGTGGCAACATGGCCTAGTTTCGGGTGCCATATGTATTCACATTATCATGTTGAATACTTATTTTGGGAGTGATCATCATTGCCTGGCTCCTGATGCGGCAGGAAAGGCTTCAGTATTTAACTGTTCAATATTCTGTCAGTTGTGGGCTTCTCATAATGGCCATGATCATGTGGAGGTAATTTCCTTGTGTAACCTTTTAATTAATTGAGTTATTTTAAAATGATGAACATGAGTTGAATTTTGTCTAATGTGTTTATGAAACAATTAATGATAGTGTAGATTCAATTATTCTCTCTGTTAATGTAGGGTCTCACATTCATATATTTGTATATGCTGAAGGATTCTCACATCCCAGGGATGAATCACACTCAGTTATCATGTATGATCCTTTCAATGTTCTGTTGGATTCAGTATGATCGGATTATCAAGGAATTTTGTATGTACATTAATCTGGGATATTAGCCTGTAGTTTCCCTTCTTGTGGTGTCTTTCTTTGGCTTTGATATGAGAGAGTTGCTGTCCTCATAAAATGCATCTGGGAGTGTTCTTTTTCTTTTTCTTTTTTTTTCCTTTGTTTTACTTTATTTCTAGAAAAGAGAGAGAGAGACAGTGTGAGCAGGGGAGGGTCAGAGAGAGAGGGAGTCACAGACTGAAACAGGCTCCAGGCTCTGAGCTGGCAGTCAGCACAGAGCCTGATGCGGGGCCCGAACCCACGAACTGCTAGATCATGACCTAAGCGAAAGTCGGACACTTAACCGACTAAGCCACCCAGGCGCCCCAAGGGAGTGTTCTTTTTCATCAGTGTTTTGTAGTAGTTTGAGAAATATTGTTGTCAATTCTTCTTTAAATATTCGTAGAATTTTTAATAAAGCCATGTAATTCTAGACTGGTTTTTTTTTTTTTTTTTGGAGGGCATGAATTTTAGATTAAGGAAATCTTATTAATTTTTTATGTTAATTTTGTATTTTTTCATGAAACAGTCTTGGTGGATTACATAATTCTATAAAATATGTAGTTTATTCTTTTGATCTAATTGTTGGCCTAAAATATCTAAGTTTTTCTTATGTTCCTTTTCATGTCTTTAGTTCAGTTTTGTCTCCTCTTTCAGTTTTGATTGCATTTGTTTGAGTCTTACCTATTTTCCTAGGCTACCTATGTTTTTTTAAATTTCACTTATCTTTTCCAAATACACATTTTAATGTAATTGATTCGTTTTCTGTATTTGTGAAAGTTTCTATTTTTTCTCTACTTTATCTTTTTTGTTAATTTTATGTTTATTTTTTATGTCAAAAATATCAATGATTTTTTAAAGAAATATGAATAATATATTAATTCATATGGAGCCACACAACACATGAAAGTAATCAAACAATCATGAAGAGGAGAGAACCTGGAGACATCACACTTATTTCTTTCTAAATATATTTCAGAGGTTCATTAGCTACAACAGTGTGTTCTGGCATACAGTGAGACATATAGAGAAGTGGAGCAGATTACGGAGCCCAGAAGTAAAACTGTGCAGATCCAGTCAGCAAGTCCTCCACGAGATTTCTAACATACACAGTGGGGAAAGGATGGTGTCTCTTATAAATGGTGCTGACTAGGGGCACCTAGGTAACCAGTGGGTTAATAATCTGACTTCCGCTCAGGTCATGACCTCACAGCTAGTGGGTTCAAGCCCTGCATCAAGCTCTATGCTGATAGCTCAGAGCCTAGATTCTGTATCTGCCTCTCTCTCTGCCTCCCCTGGTCATGATCTGTCTCTCTCCATCAAAAATAAAATAAACATTTAAAAATGATGTTGACATATACATTCAAAATAATGACATTTGGCCAAAATCTTACATTATAAACATCTGTTGACACAAAAAATCTCAAAATGGATAAAAAGTAAAGCAGAACACCTGACCCTAAATGTCTTCAAAGAAAACACAAAGGATAAAAGTCTGACAGTCACTTGACAATGATTTATTTGATATGAAATTAAAATAACAGAGAACAAAGGCAGACAAGGGGGACTACATCAAACTAGAAGAGGTGCAAAGCAAATGTTGGCAGAGCGATAAGGCAGTCTATGAAATGGAAGATATTACATTAAAAAATACTGAAAAGGAGTTACTATCCAAAATACTGGAGGGACTCCTTAACATCAATAGCAAAAAACACAATTATAATCATAACAATAAACAAATCACCTGATTAAAATTTGGGTCAAGCATGTAAATGCCCATTTCTCTATAAAAGACAGACAAATGCCATCCACCATATGACTTGGTGTTCAACACCACTAATCATCAGAGAAATCCACCGCCAGACCACTGAGATATCACCTCACAGCTGTTACCAAGGCTATTATAAAACAAACCAACCAAAACTTTAAACAAACCAAACACAATGAGAACATATCAAGTGTTGATGAGGATGTGAAGAAGAGGCAATCCAAGAATTCTCTCGATGGGAGCACAACATAATGTAGGTACTATGGAAAACAGCGTGATGAAAACAAACCACTAGACAGAATTGCAAATTTGGTTTTGTAAAGCTGACTTCATTTCCAGCTGAGTGTGAGGAAGATCTGGGCCTCATATTGTGGGGAAAGACAGGTGCAAGGAATGGGTGGATCCAGTGGAGGATTCCTAAACTATTCCAGAATAGACCCCTGGCTGTCAACCTTGTAAGACTGGACTCAGTGTGCACATTGATACTGGTGCCTCCCACTGGGTGTCTCTGGATTCTTGAACTGGAGGGAGAACAAAAATAGTGAAGAGTAGAAACAACTCTTTTCCCTCACAGGAACATGGAGATACTGAGAATCCTTGAGAAAGAGTCATGGAGCTGATGGAGATGCTGTGGGTTTTCTTTTCTTTCTTTTCTTTTTTTTTTAAGTTTATTCATTTTTGAGAGAGAGACAGCATCAGCAGGGGAGGGAGACAGAGAGAGAGAGAGAGAGAGAGAGAGAGAGAGAGAGAGAGAAGGACATACAGAATCCGAAGCGGGCTCCAGGCTCTGAGCTGTCACCACAGAGCCCTATGCGAGGCTCCAACCTATGAACCATGAGATCTTGACCTGTACCAAAGTCAGACGCTTAACCGACTGAACCACCCAGGCACCATGTGGGCTTTCGACAGTCAAAAGGGTCAGGGGCGTCTTAATAGACTGGTTAAGCGTCCGACTTAGGCTCAGGTCACGATCCCACAGTTTGTGGGTTCGAATCCCACGTTGGGCTCTGTGCTGACAGCTAGTTGAGAGCCTGGAGGCTGCTTCAGATTCTGTGTCTCCCTCTCTCTCTGACCCTCCCCTGCTCATGCCCTCTCTCTCTCTCGCTCGCTCTCTCTCTCAGAAATAAATAAAACATTAAAAAAAAGGGTCAACACATGGGGCGTCTGGGTGGCTTAGTCGGTTAAGCGTCCGACTTTCGCTTAGGTTATGATCTCGCGGTTCGTGGGTTCGAGCCCCGCGTCGGGCTCTGTGCTGACTGCCAGCTCAGAGCCTGGAGCCTATTTCGGAGTCTGTATCTCCCTCTCTCTCTGACCCTCCCTTGCTCACGCTGTCTCTCTCTCTCTCTCCTAGAAATAAATAAAAATTAAAAAAAAAAGGGTCAACACTTGTAGTCTCTATTGATAGATATCAAAGGAACACCTTGAAGAAGATAAAAGGAGATAAGAGTTCCGCAAATGAATTAAATTTAGATCACTTGAATGAGTTAGTCTCCTTTGTTTGAAAATTACTTATATATAATTTATTTTATTTTTTAAATATACTTTATTGTCAAATGGGTTTCCATATAACACCACTGCTCATCCCAACAAGTGTCCTCTTCCATGCCCACTACCTCTTTACCCCCTCCCCCACGCCCATCAACCCTCAGTTTGTTCTCAGCTTTTAAGAATCTCTTATGGTTTGCTTTCCTCCCTCTCCTTAACGATTTTCTCTCCCCTTCCCCTCCCTCATGGTCCTCTGTTAAGCTTCTCCTGTTCCACATATGGGTGAAAACATATAATATCCGTCTTCCTCTCCCTTGCAGGGGTCCAGCCTCTGCCAGCCATGGTTGACCCAGAGAGTGAGGGTTGGAGTTGGCGAAGAAGACACGGAGCCAGCGTCTTCAGGGGGACTGCTCAGATTTCTTTTTCAGCTTAGGGTTTTTATATAGCAAATCCAAACAATAATGCTTAAACAATTTATATTTTTTGAATACAGTCATAGGACTTAACATTTCTAAGTTTTCTTGGCAACAGTGATTTCACGGTACATGATTTCCACTTCACCCAATAAAATTTAACCAGCTAGTCATAACAAAGTTCTACATATTCTCTACTACGTATGGCAGGGTATCTAAGGATAAGTGAAGCATATTGCCTAAGTACATGAGATCACAGTGCCCTTTAATTGTTTAACTTCAGGGGCACCTGGGTGGCTTAGTTGGGTAAGCGTCCGACTTTCGCTTAGGTCATGATCTCACAGTTCGTGGGTTCGAGCCCCGCATCGGGCTCTGTGCTGACTGCCAGCTCAGAGCCTGGAGCCTGTTTCAGCCTGCGACTCCCTCTCTCTCTGACCCTCCCCTGCTCACGCTGTCTCTCTCTCTCTCCTAAAAATAAATAAAACTTTAAAAAAAATTAAAAAAATTGTTTACCTTCAGTGGGCATGCAAAAACATGATATATTTTTACCCTTTGTTTTAGGTAATAGACTCTCACAACCTCTTACTAAGAAAGAACAATGTCAACATTTATCATAGATGACTTATGGAAATGTTTTACGTGGATCAACTAGAATTTGGTCTCTGCATTTACCAATCTCATTCTTTGGCCAGAACAATCCATAAGTTGCCTTACAGGCTTGAGGTCAACAGGCAAATATTTCTCTAACACTTTTCGGAGAAAGTCCTCCAAAACCAGTAAGTCTTGTTTTTGTCTCTGCTTATGGCATAATATGTGTTCTTACTTGCAATTAGACCCATACAAGGAAAATGAATTCTAGGTCTCTTATAGACCCCATGAATACAGGACTGTCTCCAATTTTGCTAATTGCTACAATATTCATTAGACAACATCTGATTGATGGGGTGGACATGATATTTAGGTACATTCCATTTTGTAGGAAGGGGGGAACTTTGGGTGATTCTGGTTTCATATTAACCCTAGAATAGACTAACAGCAGAAGAGAGAGTAAAAGGTACAGACTAAGTAGAGAAGAAGAATTCTTCATGGGGTTCTTCTGACTGCTTTGCAGTCTTTTCCCACAGGTTTTTCCCTGGGCCTTGCCATCAGGGATGACCTGTGCAGTTTCGGTCTCCAGCACTACCTGACTTATTTCACTTAGCATAATTCCTTTGAATTCCATCCACATTGCTACAGATGGTCAGATTTCATTCTTTCTCATTGCCATGTAGCACTCCATTGTATAGATAAACCACATCTTCTTGATCCATTCGTCAGTTGATGTATATTTAGGCTCTTTCCATGATTTGCTATTGTTGAAAGTGCAATAAATATAAAAGACTTGAGATCATACCATGCACATTTTCAGGTCACAATGCTGGGAAACTTGAATTAAACCACAGGAAAAAGTCTGGAAAAACCTCTAAAAGCATGGAGGGTTTTTTTTGTTTTTTGTTTTTTGTTTATAAATAGTTTATTGTCAAATTAGTTTCCACATAACACTCAGTGCTCATCCCCAAAGTGCCCTCCTCCATGCCCATCCCCCCTCCCCCCCACATCTATCAGTCCTCAGTTTTTGTCAGCATTCAAGAGTCTCTCATGGTTTGCC
>NW_024083278.1:5042-15355 GCF_003009895.1 Hyaena hyaena | reverse complement strand
AATTAAAAATTAAATTAATTTTAATGCTCGTAACTCGAACTACATGTTTATTTTAAGTAAACCATCAGCCTTGACTTATCTTTAATACTGAATATTATTCCAGATCACATGTACTTGAAGAGCATTTAGCTTAGTTTCTATCTTTCTGAGAGTTTTAGAATGCTCAGTACTTATAAGTGCTTGACTTCAAAGCAACTAAATAGAGATCTTTTACAACAAAACCTTCCAGGGGTAGAAAAATATCACTACACACACACACACACACACACACACACACACACACACGGAGACACACACACACATACACACACTCAGAGAGAGAGAAAATAACTTTATAGTTACCAATATTTGTATAGAAGATTTTCAAGATTTGTGTTTATCCCTGGAATTAATCCTAAGGGAGTTGTGCCAGAGCTTGAGCAACAACATCCATTTTTTTGGATGTAGTATAAAAGGCCTCTTTTCCTTTTTCCATACTTACTTTCCAGTGATTATGGTGTGTTTCTATTTCAAAGACATGATAAGATGTATAACTTTAGGGGGCTGAGAAAGAATGCAAGTTTCTCCTAAGACCAAAAACTCACAAACCCTTTGACATAAACAGGGGGAGTTTTGGGGTTGGCAAAGGAATAGGTGAACGTTGAATTGCATCTAAAAATGACTTTTGTGTATGGTTTCTGTCAAAGCACATCAGACAGAGGATGACTTAGAATGAGTATCAAATAGAGGAGGATCATGGAAAACAGTAAGAATCCTATCAGTCTTACAGTCTTTTGTATTCGGTACTGTTGTGGTTGTTTACATTTCTTTTTTTACCAGCTTTTTGCAATGACTGTTTCAATGAAGCTATTTTTGGAATTTTGAAGCCTTTGCTTTTTAAGTGCACTTCTTTAAATGATTTTATTTTCTTGGACGTTCTCAAAATGGCTATTGTAATTTCCCTGAGGGCTGGTAGCAGTTTGGCAGACACTAGCAATAAATGGAATTTAACCCACATTTCTGTCCAGCTATACCTAAGCTTTGGATAGGGGGCAACTCACACATTTTTGTCTGGCCTTATTTTGTGGCTGCCAACGTGACAGTTACCAAGCCATTATTTGGGACACAAAGCATGCTTGTAGATTTTTATGGCTTCCAGAACATAGTTCTGTTTGTTTCTTTGTTTGTTTTTGTTTAAATTCCAGATAGTTAAAATACAGTCTAATATTAGTTGCAGGTGGACAATTTAGTGATTCAACACTTACATACAACACCTGGTGCTCATCACAAGTGCACTTCTGAATCCCCATCACCTGTTTCATCCGTCACCTTCCCAACCCTTGGTCACCTTTAGTTTCCTATATACTCAAGAGTTTGTTTCTTGGTTTGTGTTTTCATTTCTCCCCATGATCACTTGTTTTGTTTCTCAAGTTTCACATATGAATGAAATCAGAAGGTATTAATCTTTCACTCCCTGATTTATTTTGCTTAGCATAATACTCTCTACCTCCATCCATTGGATGCAAATAGAAAGATTTCATTATTTTTTATAGCTAAGTAATTTGTCATTGTATATATATATATATATATAGTGTGTATCTATACGTGTGTGTGTATGTATATATGTACACATATATACACACACATATACATTGTTATATATGTGTATATATATATACACACACATATGTATATACCACATCTCTTTATTGTTTTTAATTTTTTAAACATTTATTTATTTTTGAAGGAGAGAGACAGAGCATGAGCAGGGGAAGAGCAGAGAGAGAGGGAGATAGAGATTCTGAAGCAGGCTCCAGGCTCTGAGTTGTCAGCACAAAGCCCAGCGCGGGGCTCACACCCACAAACCATGAAATCATGACCTGAGCCAAAGTCAGACGCTCAGCCGACTGAGCCACCAGGCGCCCCTATAAACATCTTCTTTATCCATTCATCAGTTGATGGACATTTGGGCCCTTTCCATAATAAGGAGATTGTTGATAATGCTGCTGTAAATATCAGATTGCATGTGTCCCTTCAGATCAGTATTTTTGCATCTTTTTGGTAAATACCTAGTAGTGCAATTGCTAGATCTTAGGTAGTTCTATTTTTAACTCCTTGCAGAAACTTCAAACCGCTTTCCAGAGTGGCTGCACCAGTTTGCATTCCCACCAAGAAGGAAAGACAGAACCATAGTTCTGAGATATAAGATAAACAACATGTCAGAGGGTAGAAAACTTAACTCTTTGGATTTTAAAGATCCCATTTAATTTTTCTTTGTTTGTTTATTCATTCGATTATTTACTATTTTTCCTGAAGGTCATGTACATTTTCCTTTATCTCGTGTACACATTAACAGAAACCACCAGTACTGAGGTAGTGGAACTATGGACATCAGCCATAGCCAAAGAACTAGGGACTGGTTGGGGGCAAGGATTCAACGAGCAGGCCTCCAAGAATGGGGACTACTGAGTGATTCCACACACGTGGAGAAGTGTGGCTGCCACCCACAGTTCTCAACTTGAAATCTGAGTTCAGAACCAAGGGCTAGGTTTAGAAGTTACTGTGAACTGTTCAAGAGAATGCTCTCTACACGTCACCATCAATTTGCATCATGGACTAAGCCAGCAGATTCCATTCATGGAGACTGCAGACAGGAAATGGGGAACAGACTAAGCCAGCAAACCGCAGAAAATGGAGACTGGACTGGAAGTGGAGAAGGGATTCCTATGTGGACTTGTGGGCTGAACCACCGGCTAAGGACTGGTGCTCTGTCAGAGACAGAGTGATTCATTAACCTTGGGCTGGAAAGGCAATTCAATTTGGAGCTCTAATGCCAAAAAGAGCAGACCTTAAACCAAGATGGACTTAGCAATGTGCCTTGGAAATGCTGAGAAAGACAATGACTCAAAAGTATTCATGGGATGCCACACTTGTGTTTCTTGTTGTCCCCAAATACAGTCAGAGTTCGCTTTGGATCTAGACACTGCCACCAAATCTGTTTAAAAAAATTCAACCGCGTGAATTCTAAAACCTAGTTAGCTTTATTATGTAATTTTTGAATTGCGGAGCATTCCATCTAGCAAACAAAAAGGAGCTCCATTGAGCTGAGAAACTGGAAAGATTTTTTTAAGTGAAGAGAGAAAGCAGAAAAACAATTATTAGCAAAGAATCCACTGTTTTAGGCAAGGTTGCCTGGCTAAGAGGAGAGAGGGGATCCGTCAGTCCAGTTTTTAGTGCTGACCAGGAAATTTCCATGGTGACTGGTGATGGATTACATCCCTGGGGGTTGAAATTGCTCTCAGGTATACTGACATGGGGCTTTATCTTAAGTGGCTTTCCTATGGCCCTGTGGCTTTCTCTATAATACATTTCTCCATAGATATACAAATCCTGTGTGTCTCATATTGACTTCGTTTTGAGTGCTTGTTTCACCTCTCCCCGCCCAATTGTGGGCTCTGTCTCTGCTTCCTGAGACAGAAGGAATCTGTCTTGGATGAGGGGCTTCACTTGAATCCCAGCTCTGAGCTTTGTTAGTGGTGGGGCCCTCAATGTCTGTCTCACCACCTCATCATTTATTTGATTCTTAATTTGAAGACGGAAATTATCGTAATGTCCTTGTAGGGTTGTTAAGAGGATGAGATGAGAAATGTACGTATAAATGCACATCTGAGGCTTATTGCCATGGATTTCTCACATTCCCTCCCATTTCTACTCCCGCTGCAGAGGACACACTGGTAGAGGTGCTCCTAGAGATATCATAAAAAGGCACTCTGACCCTGCTACCTCTGCATTGCTGTTGCAGCAGAAAATAACATATAAGAGAACTTCACATGCAACATAAGGTGAGGTATGGAAGCTTAACAATAGCACATGGCTTTAGTGGTTGAAGTTAGCTGAGGACACAACATTTTGCAGTTCCTATCTGCTTGGTCTCTCAACCCTGTCTTTTGGTTCCCTTTCTCTTTATTTATTCTGTTCCACAGGTCTTGTCTCATCAGAGATTTCCTCAGTCTCCTGCGAATTCTTCCCGCATCCTCTGAGAATGCACAGGCATTAGACTACACCTGATGAGGTTGAAGTCTCACTTTGTTTGCTCTTCCTTGAGGTCCAGGTTGTATATACCTCTTCCACATTCAGGCTTGCTCATTCTGCTTTGTGTGCTGCCTGCATCCAAAGGAGTGGTGGGATGGTTTGCCCTCCACACAGCACGAGGTTGTCCCTATACATTCCAGATGGTCACGGTTTCACAATGTATGTGATGAATATTCCTGCTGGGTGGTCAGAAGTGCCTACACCATGTTTCTTAGTTGCTTAACAGCTGCCTTTCATTCTTGGTGAGCTAGAGTCCCATAGTTCTTTCTTCTAAGAAGGATATTTGCACTCCTCGTTCGTATGTATACCAGTCAAAACAATGTGTACTTGCTCTGCATAATTTCATCCCCAAATATCTTTTTGCCATCCTCTCCTGGGCTGCAGCCTGTGGCTACCAGGAAGCCCCAAAGAATGGGCCTGATCTCTCACTTTTAGCCAAAGGATACCTCTCCAGCCTGCATGTTGCCCAGACAATCAGTGGTGATGAGCTGACTTGCTTCCTGGTCTCAATCTCTGCTCTCAATCTCCACAAGGGGAAGTATACAAATCTCTCACATTACCTTTAGTCCTGGGTACATGATTTCTTCTGGTGCCCCATTTCAAAGTATAAGTCTCTAGTGATCAGAGAGGTCCAGGACTCCAGAACCAGCTCAGTTTAATGACATCAGAGAAGGTGACAGAGGGTCCTCCTTGTCATAGCTGACTTCTTACATCCCATTCGGCTCCTGCCTCGGTCTTTGCCCACACCACCTTTTGCACCAACGACACTTTATACAGCAGCCAGTTCCCCAGGTGCATTACCTCCCCCACCTGATTTCTGTCCCATTTTATACACAGGCACGAAGCAGGTAATGAGTGGAGTCTCACAGACAATTAGGGTGGCTCATAGCAAGTCCCAGGTGGATAGTCAAACATGGTTTTTTACAACACTGGAATCCACGCCACCTGCTGTTTCTGCTCTAGACAAAACCAAAAGAGTCTTTTCAACACCTCCTTTCATGAGTCAGCATACTTTCTAGATAAAGGAAAACACACTTGCAAATATTGAAGGTTTCTGTCTCCTAATGATGATATGCAGTATCTTTTCTGAGAAGGAAGGAGACTCTCATCCTTATTTAACTTCCTTATATGAAAACCAACGTCTATTACATGGTAATGTTGGAGGTTATCAGAAGTGTTTTTTCTAGTGGGTCTTTCACCACAGGTAGTATGGGTATGGGGGTGAAAGCTCATGCTGTCTTATTAGATTTGCCCCCATGAAGGTGTATTATTTTCAAAACCTTAAAAATAAAGAATAGCGTGGGCACAGGAGAAAGGATAGAATAATCAGTTTTTGAAATTATAAGAGCAAATAGAGCTTTCCAAGATAAGTGAAAAAGAACACGAGGAAGGGCAAACTTTTCATCCATGTAGAATTCCACATAATGCCTGGATAGAGAAGGGCTCCTGGATGCAATGTTGTGGCCAGGACTTAGGTTCTGCCTGCCCATAACAGCAAGCCTACCTTTGTGCTAATTCTTTTTCTTTCCTCTTCTCTCCTCCCCCTAGTGCCCTCTAGTGCTCAGCCATGGGTCAGTCCACTTCCACAACATCTGATACAGATGGTGGTCGTTTGGCTCTCAGCTTTGACAAATTTTTAAAGAATTTCAAGTTGGAAAGCACAATAGTCTCTCAGGACACCGTCAGGAAGATTCAATCACACCTGGAGGAAGGAGACCTTCAGAGTGCAGTTTCTACAATAAATAAACTATTGAGAGACATCGACAGTGCTTCACTGAACATTGCTGTGACTGGGGAGTTTGATTCAGGGAAATCCAGTTTCATCAATGCCCTGCTGGGGGTGGGGCAAGAGGAAGAAGGGGCTGCCGAAACTAGGCCAGAGGAGACAACCGTGGTGAGAACCCCCTACAAACACAAGAAATTTCCCAATGTGACATTATGGGACCTGCCTGAAATTTGGACCACTGAATTTCATGCACACAAGTATCTGCAGGAAATGAAATTTGGTGAGTATGACTTCTTTATTATCGTGTATGCTAAACGTGTCAAACATAACGATGTGCAGTTGGCTACAGCAATTAAAAAAATGAAGAAGAATTTCTACTTTGTCCGAACTAAAGTGGACAGTGATATATATCATCTAAAAGTGAGTAAACCCTCCACATTCAATAAGGACGAACTCCTGCAAAAGCTCCGTGATGACTGTGTGACACATCTGAAGAATGTCAATATACGGGATGTTCCGATCTTCTTAGTCTCCTGCTTTGAGTTGTCTAGCTATGATTTCCAAAGCCTAGAGACCACCCTTCTGAGGGAGCTCCCAGCCCACAAGCGCCACATCTTCACGCAATTCCTGCCGAATGTGACCGAGGCCGCCATTGACCGGAAGAGGGACTCTCTGAAACAGAAGGTCTGGTTGGAGGCCCTGAAGGCTGGCGCATCTGCCACCATCCCTTTGGTGGGCTTCCTCAGTGAAAACGATGTGGAGACTTTAAAGGAGACTCTAACTCTCTACAGATCTTACTTTGGACTGGATGATGCATCCTTAGAAACCGTGGCCAAGGACTTGCACGTGTCGGTGGAGAAACTCAAGGCAAACCTTATGTCACCCCACTTGCTCTCAGTTGAAAAGGATGATGAGTCTTTAGGGGACAAACTGTTGAGATGTTTGGAAAAAATCTGCTCTATTAGTGGAGGTCTCATTGCCACTGGTCTTTACTTTCGGAAGATATTCTATTTGCAAAATTATTTCCTTGACACCGTGGTGAGGGATGCAAAGCTTCTTCTTAAGAAAGAAGAGATTCTTAAGGACTCTGAGGGCTCTGAGCAAACCTACATGCATCAGGAGGTCAGGGATGAAAATGGGAAAAGTGAGGCAAGTAGCTCCTGAATTATTCTTGGTGTTGGCATGGCACTGGTGCCTGGAAAGTTGACATAAGGCTTCCTTGAAGCAATCTTGACCCACTGCCCTCAGAATATCACAGACATTTCCATAATTCACTCTTGAACAAACTACAGACTTAATGACTATAATTTGACAGTGAAGGCAATAAGCTCTCAAGAATCCTTTCATATGATCTTTCTTGGGAAAATGAAGGACACAAGTCTGCAATTTTCCATTATTAGAGAGAATAACTCTTTGTGTGATGGTTACTTCATACCAGGCACTGATCTTCCTAATGACATACTAGTAACAAATGGCTGTGCATACAGTAGGTCCTCAAAAATACTTTTTACACTTTTAATGTTTGTTTATTTTGAGAGAGAGTGACAGAGACAGAAACAGAGACAGAAACAGAGAGACAAAGATAACGAGTGGGGGAGGGGCAGAGAGAGAGGGAGACACAGAATCTGAAGCAAGCTCCAGGCCCTGAGCTATCAGTGGAGAGCCTTACCTGGGCTCAAATTCTCAAAAATGGGAGATCATGACCTTATCCAACTCCCAAAGTTGGATGTTTAACCAAGTGAGTCACCCGGGTACCCCTCAAAAATCATTTTTAAAATAAATGCATACACAGTCCATTTTTATGCTTCTGATATTCTGTTATGAACACATACATTTTATCATTAATAGATTATTAACTAATGTTGACTGATACCCTCCCTGTCTTTTCTAACGTCATCGTTTTATTAAAAAAATAAAAGATAATGAAATGAATCTGTGTCATGGGAAATAAAAGAGAAATATTTGCTAAGGAAAAACTTTATCTGGGATACCCTGGGAGAGGAACAAGTGTCTAAGATGGGAACATGGTCAAAGGTTTGCATATTGCAGGTTTAGGCACTCCTAGATTGCTAGCAATATATTTTGTGCCTGAACTTGAAAGGTTAGGGAATATGAGATGAGACAATTATGATAAGTCTAAGTGGAAATAATTTTTTTAAAAAGGCCTAAGGTCCTTAAACATATCTAATCTAATAAGGGAAATGAAAATTTGAAATGGAATCTATACTAACACATCATTTATCCCATATTAGATTGGGGGAAATTTCAAAGTTTGACATTCTGTGGGTAAAACTGTAGAAAAATCATTGCTGTCATACAGTGTTGGTGGGTACACAAAGTGATATAACCTATAAGGTGGCAAATTAGGCCATCTCTAGGAAAATTGCACACACATGTATACTTTGTCCCAGTGATCCCGCTTTGAAGAATCTGGGTCATAAAAATTGAAAGTAAATTGTTGGTTGGCAAGGGCTGGAAAGTGGGGCAAATGCATAATGCTGGTTAAAGAATACAAGCTTTCAGATATAAAGTGAATGTAGAATGTGCTGACTATAGTTAATAATACTGTATAATAATACTATGCAATAATAATACTGGAAATTTGCTTTAAAAAGCAGGTCCTAAGTGTTCTCACCACACACACACACACACACACACACACACACACACACGTTAAATATTTGAGGTGATGGATATATTAACTAACTTGATTATGAAAATCATTTCACCATATGTACAAATATTTGAAATCATCACATTAAATATATATTATTTTATCTGTTAAATTTACCTGAATAAAGCTGTTAGGGGAAAGGAATAAAGATTCTGGAAAAATTACAAAAACATATATTCTAAAAGCTATTAATTGCAGCAAAATTGGAAATGTAAAACACAGAACCTTTTTATGTTGATGAGTTCCCAATATTTCATTTTTGTTTTTATTTCCCTTGCCTCTGGAGACATGTCAAGTAAGAAATTGCTGTGGCCAACTGAGGGTGTAGCGGCGCGTGGGGGAGAGGGAAAATAGTTATGGGCATCGAGGAGGGCACTTGTTGGCATGAGCACTGGGTGTTGTATGTAAGCCAATTTGACAATAAATTATATTAATAAATAAATAAACACAAAAATAAGAAATAGCTGTGGCTGAGGTCAAAGGGGTTGCTGCCTGTTTTCTTGTACAATTTCTATGGTTTCCTATCTCACATCTAGATCTTTTATTTATTTTGAATTTATTTTTATGTATGGTGTAAAAAAGTGGTTCAGTTTCATTCTTCTGCATGTCGCTGTCCAGTTTTTCCAGCACTATTTGCTGAAGAGACTGGCTTGTTTCCATTGAATATTCTTTCCTGATTTGTCGAAGATGTTGGCCATATATTTATGTCCACATTTGGGTTCTCTATTCTGTTCCATTGATTTGAGTGTCTGTTTTTGTGCCAGTACCATACTGTCTTGATGATTACAGCTTTGTAACACATCTTGAAGTCCAGGATTGTGATTCTTCAAGTTTTGGTTTTCTTTTTCAGGATTGCTTTGGCTGTTTGGGGTCTTTTCTGCTTCCATACAGAATTTAGGATTATTTGTTCTAGCTCTGTGAAGAATGTTGATGTTATTTTGATAGGGATTGTATTGAATGTGTAGATCAGTTTGGGTAATATATATTTTTTAACAATATTTGTTCTTCCAGCCCATGAGCATGGATTGTTTTTCCTTTTCTTTATGTCTTCTCCAATTTCTTCCCTGTTTTTTAGTTTTCAGAGTACAGATCTTTCACCTCTTTGGTTAGGTTTATTCCTAGATAGCTTATGGTTTTAGGTGCAGTTTTAAATGGTATCAACTTCTGGATTTCTCTTTGTGAAGAGCCAAAAATTAAGTCCTCCATTAAGAGAAACCTCGGGCTGCACATAGCTCCAGTCCCAGTTCCAGGAAAAACCTCAGATTGTTCAAGGCTAAAGCCCTCCTCGGACCACCCTCAGTTCAGCTAATCAAAAAGAAAAAAGAAACACTCCTATGGTCTGAGTCAAGGCTGGGAACCGCAGGTACAAACTAGCCAATTTCTCACCACTTGCCTGAACCCCACGTGGGTCCTTTGAACTCACCTCATAATTGGTCATTTCCAAAGGAGTCTCAAAAGTCATGATTGGGTCCCACCAAAAATAATGAACACCTCACAGATACTGAATGGTCAAAGCTGTTACCAGGGGTCCTGTACAATTGTAATTGGTGCTTATGTGATGATGCTATGTGTACTGTAACACCCCCATCCCTTACTCCTTAAAAACCCTGTTCGCTATTGTTCTTGGCTTCACCGTGCTGCCACGACACCAGTAGGTGGGTGAGCCCCTGCTTGAGCTTGTAATAAAGACCCTTTTGTATTTGCATTGGTGCCGGCTCCTTGGAGGTCTCTGTGACTCGCGATTTGGGCACATTTGCACTGCTTATTGTTGTTGTATAGAAATTTCTGTACATTGATTTTGTATCTTGTGACATTGCTGAAATCATGTCAGTTCTAGCATTT
>NW_024083278.1:0-972 GCF_003009895.1 Hyaena hyaena | reverse complement strand
TTTTTTATTTTTTCAATATACTCACGTAAAGTACGATTAGCTCTTTCTATGATAGCTTATCCTTGACTATTATAAGGGATGCCAAAAGTATGAATTATATGATATTGGGATAAAAAATGAGCTAATTTTGCAGATTGGTAGGCGGGTGCATTATCAGTGTTCAATTCAATTGGGACCTCCATAACTGCAAACAAGATAATAAATGAGTACTAACAGCGTCAGCCTTTACAGAACGTAATGCAGTAGCCCATTGAAAATGTGTGCATGGGGGCGCCTGGGTGGCTTAGTTGGTTAAGCGTCTGACTTTCGCTTAGGTCATGATCTCGTGGTTCGTGGGTTCGAGCCCCGCGTCGGGCTCTGTGCTGACTGCCAGCTCAGAGCCTGGAGCCTGTTTCAGAGTCTGTATCTCCCTATCTCTCTGACCCTCCCCTGCTCACGCTGTCTCTCTCTCTCTCTCCTAGAAATAAATAAAACATTAAAAAAAAAAAGAAAGAAAATGTGTGCATGTATCTACAGTATGATGGACGCATTTTTGTTGTCCAAAGGATGAAATAAAAATTACATCCATTTGCCATACCTGATTTGCTTGCAATTCTCTTATGTTGACACCTGGTGGGGTAAATGGTAAGGTAAAAGTTGCACAAATAGAACAAGAGCGAACAATGTTTTGAGCTTGTTTTCGAGTAATAGCATAAGATTTTTTTTTTAATCCTTTAGAGTTAGTATGTTGCAAACGATGTTCTTGTTTTGCTGCTTCTATAGGGTAAAGCAATGCATCAATTATAGCATTTGCGAATGACAAGGGTCCAGAAAGGGCGGAATGTGCACGGATATGGGTAAAGAAAATTAATTCTGAATGCCGCAGGAGTGATCGTTGTACCTGATAAAACAATTTGTCAATATCTGTCTTAAGAGTTAGAGGCAGTGAAATCTGAGGAAGCTGCAAACAAGAGAGAACAGCATACCGAGAAT
>NW_024083277.1:3112-15414 GCF_003009895.1 Hyaena hyaena | reverse complement strand
ACACACACTAAATGGTTGCCAGGCAATAGATCATTAAACAATTTAATTCTATAAAAACTTATGACATGGGTGTTATTATAATCTTCATTTTACACCTGGGAAAACCTTGGTAACAAGTATGTAAATAACCTGCCAAGGTCTCACAATGTGTAAGGGACAGAGCCTCGGGATTTGATTCCAAGAAAGACAGTCTCATTCCAGAGTTGGTACTGGCGACCACTGTGTTGCTCTACTCTACATATCTCCCTTTTGGTTTATCAGAACCACAAATATGCTGTTAAACAGGTGGAACAGTGCACACAGATATATGAATAGCGGTTGACAATCCATCCCCTTCCAGAAACAACCCCCACGAATCCCAGACTCCGGGGCTTACAGAAAACAATATTTTTGTTTTTTTTCTTTACACTTCTCGCAAGCTAATAAAAATCTATAAAAACAGGCTCATACAAATCTATAGAAACAGGTTGACATTTTCCAGAGTAGCTTTCTTTTTTCTTTCCTTTTCTTTTTTTCCTTTTTTTAATTTTTTTTGGGGGGGGCGGGTCAACGTGCCATCCTACATTTCCCAATTTTCTGCAACTTTCCATATTCATAGAAGAGGTTACTACATGCAGACCGAGTTAATTCTATTGTATTAAAGTCTGCATTGATGACAAACAAATTTATGCAACAATGTCCTGATCATTCCATGTTTTATTTTTGCAGACAAGAGGAAGACAGAAGTCATTTTTACCTTTGCTCCCTTTTCTGTAATGTGTCCTAATTTTTCTCAGCCTGCTGTTAAGAATTTCTCTTTGTTTTGTTTTCAAGGCAATTGGTTTCTGGTGGGGCTTAATTTCAAAGACCATCTTGGAGCTGTGAGGTTTTGCTTTGCCTCATATTTGGAACATTTTCTACCATTGTATCTTCAAATATTTTCCTGTCCGTCCCTCCCTTTTTATTATTCAGGGGGCATCAATTACATGTAGGTTTGGTGAATTGATAATGTCCCACAGGTCAATGAGGCTCTTTCCATTTATGTTTGTTTGATGTTTTACTTTCACTTTTTATTTTGTTTGTTAAGTTTTTATTTAAATTATTGTTAGTTAACATACAATATAATATTAGTTTCAGGCGTACAATTTAGTGATTCTATACTTCCATACAGCACCCAGTGCTCATCACAAGTGTACTCCTGAATCCCCATCACCTATTTAACCCCCCATCCTCACCCCTCCCGGTAACCATCAGATTGTTCATTGTTCTCTATAATTAATAGTCTCTCTCTCTCCCTCTTATTTTCACCTTGCTTGTTGTTTTGTTTCGTAAATTCCACATATGACAGAAATCATAGGGTGTCTTACTAACTTATTTTGCTTAACATTACAGTCTTTAGCTCCATCCATGTCATTGCAAATGGCAAGATTTCATTCTTTTTTATGGCTGAGTGATGCTCCCGTGTGTGTGTGTGTGTGTGTGTGTGTGTGTGTGTGTGTGCATATATGTAGATACATACATACCACCTCTTCTTTATGCATTCATCATTTGATAGACACTTGGGCTGCTTCCATATTTTGGCTATTATAAATAATGCTGCTATAAAGATAAGGATACATGTATCCCTTTGAATTAGTGTTTCTGTATTCTTTGAGTAAATACCCAGCAGTGCGATTGCAGGATCATAGGGTAGTCCTATTTTTAATTTTTTGAAGAACCTCCATACTGGTTTCCACAGCGGCTGCACCAGTTTGCAATCCCACCAACAATGCACGAGGCTTCCTTTTTTTCCATGTCCTCTCCAACCACTGTTGTTTCTTGTGTTGTTGATTTTAGCCACTCTGACCGGTGTGAGGTGATATCTCCTTGTAGTTTTGGTTTGCATTTTCTGACGAGAAGTGATGGTGAGCATCTTTTCATATGTCTTTTGGCCATTTGGATGTCTTCTTTAGAGAAATGTCTGTTCATGGATTTTGTCCATTTTTTAAATTGGGTTATTGGGTTTGGGGAAGTTTATTTTAAAATTTCTTTATATATTTTGGACACTAGCCCTCTATTGGATATGCCATTGGCAAATATCTTCTCCCATTCCATAGGTTGTCTTTTTAGCTTTGTTGATTGTTTCCTTCGCTGGCAGAACCTTTTCATTTTGATGTGGTCCCAGTAGTTTACTTTTGGTTTTGTTCCCCTTGCTTCTGGAGACATAGCTAAAAAAGATGTTGCTAGAGCCAGTTTCGAAGAAGTTAATGGCTGTGTTCTGTCCCAGAATTTTTATGGTTTCAGGTCTTACAGTTAGATCATTAATCCATTTTGAATTTATTTTTGCATGTGGTGTAAGAAAGTGGTCCAAGTTTCATCCTTTAGCATGTTGCTGTCCGCTTTCCCCGACACCATTTGTTGGAGAGACATTCTTTTTCCCACTGGATAATCTTTTCTGTTCTGTCGAAGATTGACCAGTTGGTTGTAGGTTCATTTCTCGTTTATTTATTCTGTTCCATTGATCTGTGTGTCTTATTTTTGTGCCGGCACCATACTGTTTTGATTTCTACAGCTTTGTAATATGACTTGAAGTCTGTAATTGTGATGCCTCCACCTTCGCTCTTCTTTTTCAAGGTTGCTTTGGCTATTCGGGATCTTTTGTGTTCCCATAGAAATTTTAGGATTGTTTGCTCTAGTTCTGTGGAAAATATGATTGGTATTTTCATAGGGATTGCATTAAATGTGTAGATTCCTATAGGTAGTATAGACATTTTAACAATATTTGTTCTTCCAATCCATGAGCATGGTACGTCCTTCCGTTTGTTTGTGTTATCTTCAGTTTCTTTCATCAGTGTTTTATAGCTTTCAGAGTACAGGTCTTTCACCTCTTTGATTAGGTTTATTCTTAGGTATTTTATTACTTTGTGTGTAATTGTAAATGGAATTGTTTTCTGAATGTCTCTTTCTGGTGCACAGAAGTGCAACAGATTTCTGTATGTTGATTTTGTATCCTGAAATTTTACTTAATTTGTTTATCAGTTCTATCAGTTTTTTGGTGGAGTGTTTAGGCTTTTCTGTATATAGTATCATGTCATGTGCAAATAGTGAAGTTTGACTTTTTCCTTACCGTTTCGGATGTCTTTTAATTGTTTTCCCAATCTGATTGCTGTGGCCAGCATTTCCAGTACTATGTTGAATAAAAGTGGTGACGGTGAATATCCTTGTCTTTTTCCTGTCCTTCAAGGAAAAGCTCTCAGGTTTTCCCCATGAAGGATGATGTTAGCTGTGGGTTTTTCATAGATGGCCTTTATTATGTTGAGGTATGTTCTTTCCAAACCTATTGTGTTGAGGGTTTTCATCATTAATGGATGTTGAACTTTGGCAAATTGCTTTTTCTGCATCTATTGAGAGGATCATATGGTTCTTATCCTTTTTCTTATTGATATGGTATATCACATTGATTTCCGAATGCTGAACCACACTTGCAAGCCAGGAATAAATCCCACTTGATCATGGTGAATGACTTTTTAAATGCATTGCTGAACTTGGTTTGCTAGTATTTCATCGAGAAATTCTGCATCTATGTTCATCAGGGATATTGGCCGGTAGCTCTCTTTATAAAGCAATGTCTTTATCAGTCTTCAAATCAGGATAATGCTGGCCTCATAGAATGAATTAGGAAATTTCCTTTCCTTTTCTATTTTTAGGAATAGTGTAGGAAGGATAAGTATTAACTCTTTTTAAATGTTTGACAGAATTGGCCTGTGAAGCCATCTGATCTTGGACTTTTGTTCGTTGGGAGTTTTTTGATTACTGATTCAATTTCTTTGCTCGTTTTCGGTCTGTTCAAATTCTCTGGTTCCTCCTATTTCAGTGCGGGTATTTTATATGTTTCTAGGAATTTATCCATTTCTATTAGGATGTCCAATTTGTCGGCATATAGTTTTTCATAATATTCTCTGATGATTGTACTTTTGAGGTGTGGGTTGTTATTTCTCCTCTCTTATTCGTGATTTTCTTTCTTTCTGTCCTTTCTCTGTTTTTGTTGATAAGTCTGGCTAGAGGTTTATCAATTTCATGGAAGTTTTCAAAGAACCAGCTTCTGGGGCGCCTGGGTGGCTCAGTCGGCTAAGCGTCCGACTTCGGCTCAGGTCATGATCTCACGGTTGGTGGGTTCGAGCCCCGCATCGGGCTCTGTGCTGACAGCCACCTCAGAGCCTGGAGCCTGCTTCAGATTCTGTGTCTCCCTCTCTCTCTGACCCTCCCCCACTCACTCTCTTATCTCAAAATAAAGATATATATATAAAAAGACAAAGAACCAGCTTCTGTTTTCATAGATCTATTCTTTTTTTTTTTTTTAAGTTTCTGGATTTTTCCACCCTGCTCTAATCTTTATTATTTCCTCCCAATAAGAAAAAGGACAAGGTTTAGGTTTTTGTTTGTTCTTTGTTTTTGGTGTAAGGTTGGGTTGTTTGCTTGATAGTTTTCTTGCTTCTTGAGGTAGGCCCGTGTTGCTAGAAACTTCCCAGTTAGGACCACTTCTGCTGCACCCCAAGGTTTTGGACTATTGTGTTTTCATTTTCATTTGCTCCCATGTACTTTTGGATTTCTTCTTTGATTTCCTGGTTGACCCATTCATTGTTTAGTAGCCTGCTGCTTAGTCTTCATGAGTTTGTGGTCTTTTCTGATTTTTTTCTTGTGGATGACTTCTCATTTCAAAGTCTGTAGTCAGAAAAGATGCATGTCATGATTTTGATCACTTTGAATTTGTTGAGGCTAGTTTTGTGGCTTAATACACGATCTATTCTGGAGAATGTTCCATGTGCAGTTGAAAAGAATGTACATTCTGCTGCTTCAGGATGGAACTTTCTGAATATATCTGTTGAATACATCTGTTTCAGTGTGTCATTGAAAGCCATTGTTTCCTTGTTGATTTTCGGCTTAGATGTTGTGTCCATTGATGTCAGTGTGATGTTAACATCCCCTACTATTATTGTAGCATTATCAATTCGCTCCTTTATGTTTGTCATTAACTGTTTTATGCTTTTTAGTGTTTTTCCGCGTTGGGTGCATAAATATTTACACTAGTTATATCTTCTTGTTGGATTGTGCCCTTTATTATTATATAGCCTCTTTGTTTGTCTCGTGCTACAGTCTTTGCTTTAAAGTCTATGTTTTCTGATATAGGTAATGCTCTTTATGGAGATTTTTTTTTTTAGTGTGGTCTCAAAATTTGGATTTTAGTCGAATCTTCTTAATAGCCTGTGATGTTGAACATGCATTCATGTGCTTATTTCCCATCCATGTATCTTCTTTGATGAACCTTCTGTTGTAATCTTACGCCCACATCTTAGCTTGGTTGTTTTTTTCTTCATATTGAGTTTTGAAAGTTCTCTCTGGAGGGAGGGGCAAGATTTCTGAGAAGTAGGGAGCTCTGTACCTGCACTCGTGCCCATGCCTCACATGGAAAAGATCTGAAGCCATAGGAAACCGTATGAAACCCAAGAGTTTGGGAGAAAAAGGACGCAGATTCCACTGAGAAAGCCTTCTAATGTGAGTGCAAACTGGGGAAGATAAAATCGTGCCTGGATCAGAGACTGGAGGGACGAGGCGATGCCCCTCTGCGGGGAGTGAGAAGGGAAAAAGAGAGTCTGAAACAGAAAAACCTATGCTCAGGGGATAAACCTCCACTCAGGGCATAGAAAGACCTTGCGCACAAAATACCTGTGCACCAGGCCCCCCCTCCCCCACGCTCCAACTCGCCCCAGTGGGGCTGCACTCATTGTTTGCTCTTTGTGCCGGCTACTGGCTGGGTGGGACAAGCTGCGCGCCTGCCGCCATTGCCCTCCTGATGGTCTTGGACCCCTGGAGTAGCTTCGCGCAGCACCAGGTGTCCACGCTCCTGGCTGGCTAGAACTCTAGAGGGAAGGCAAAGAGCTAAAAACTGGCAGATTTGACCGCGAATTCGTGATTTGGGTGACGAGACACAGAGGGACCTCTATTTCCTCACTCCAGCTGGCTCAGCACGCCAGCAGACAAGGCGCCCCTCCCCGCCCAGGCTCCCCAGCCCAACCAGGAGGAGAAGGGAGCAGCGGCTTCTGGCTCCAACCCCAGAGCTAGCCTGGAGGTTTGGAATTGCCCTGAGGGGGTTGCCAGGGGATCGCCTGAGGCAATTTCAGCGGGGTGCTTCGTCTGGGATTTGGAGGTTGAGACTGGACTTGTTTGAAAAGCGCAACAAACTTTGGCTGAGCCCCTGATCCTGGGAGTTTACATGCCCATAAAAGCGAGGTGGAGCACCACCACTCTCCTCCCTACAATCGCCAAGGCAGAACTCCCGCTTGACGCATTGGATCACACCACACCCATCCCTGCTTGAGAGCTGCCCTCCTCCTTTTTCCTTTTTTTTTTTTTTTTCTGTTTTTCCCCAGAACACTGACCTGATTACCTCAGGTCACCGGCGTGCTTAAACAATCCAATTTAGTCCATTCTATAGATGTAAACTCTACACTTCCCGACCTTTTCATCTCTTTCTGTCAGGAGTAATTAGACTATATACTTTCTCTGGATAACACCAGCATGTTCTCTCACCTAACCAACCATACTCCACCCTTTAACTCTTTGAAAAAAGCTTCTTATCCGTTCTGCCTGTTCATTCTATTTCCAATTTTGCCTCAACCCCACCTTGTCTGCTCTCTCTGTCTCTATGCTCTTCAACCAGCACTGCATACATCCGGCTATTTAATTGTAGGTGGGAAATCCGATTATATGCTATAAACCGTTCTTTGTACATTTGTATTCTTCTTTTTTCCTTTTCTTTTCTTCCTTTTGACCTTTTTATGTACTTTTTATTTCTATTATTCGCCCTCCCTCCTCCGCCTTTTCTCTTAACTTTTTCGCTGTCACTCTTGGTTTGCATGTTAGACGGATTTGTCTGTGCGTTTGTGTGCCCCTGCTCCCTGTGTGTTTGACAGTCTGTTTTCCACTCCAGGGCTACCTCAAGAAACAAGCCAAAGTACACATGGTGGAGAGGCCCAAATATCAATATGAATAGGAAAACAAAATAACTAAGGTCTCAACAAGAGAGACCAAGGGATACCATTCAAAAAACACTCTCTGAAAGGATAGGCCCTAGACAGTCAGAGAGTTTTCCTGGATACAGCAGCACTCACAGGTGCAGAGAGCATAACAGGTCTTTAAAACTGACAAGAGCCAGAAAACTAACTAAAATGATGAAAGGAAAAAGCTCTCCCCCAAAGAAACTCCAAGAAAAATTGACAGCTAATGAACTGCTCAAAACAGATATAAGCAGCATAAATGAACAAGATTTTAGAATAATAATAAGAAAATTAATAGCTGGGCTTGAAAAAATCAGGGGACATCAAAGAAACTATGGCTAAAGACAAAATGGAGAATATAAATAGGCTTGAAGAATTTATAAAAAGCAATAAATGAGACACGTAATAAATTAGAGACCTCCAATGCATGGATTGAAGAGGCAGAAAGGAGAATAAGTGAATTAGATGACACCATTATAGAAAAACAAGAAGCTGACAAAAAAAGAGACAATCTGATCGAGGAACATGAAAGAAGAGTTCGAGAGGTCAGCAACACGGTCAAACGCAACAATATCCGTACCATAGGAATCCCAGAAGAGGAAGAGAGGGGGAAAGGGGCTGAAGGAGTCCTGGAACAAATTATAGCAGAGAACTTCCCCAACCTGTGAAAAGAAGTAAACGTTGAATACAAGAGTATCAGAGGACCCCCCTCAGACTTAATCTGAATCGACCTTCTTCATGGCATATCATAGTAAAAATGAAAATATATTGACAAAGATAAAATTTTGAAAGCAACTAGGGAGAAAAGGGCCCTAACATACAAAGGCAAACCTATCAGAGTGGTGAAAGACCTATCTACTGCAATGTGGCAGGCCAGAAAGGAATGGCAGAAGATCTTCAATGTGATGAACAGAAAAAATATGCAGTGAAGAATCCTCTATCCAGCAAGCCTGTCATTCAAAATAGAAGGAGAGATAAAAACCTTTCCAAATAAACAGAAATGGAAAGAAATTGTCACCACTAAGCCAGCCCTACAAGAAATCCTGAGGGGGACTCTCTGAAAGAAATGTTGCAAGGAACAAAGATGTCAGAGACACCACTACAAACATGAACCCTACAAAGGACACAAAGACTCTAAACCCACATATTTCAATAATAACACTGAATGTATATGGGCTGAATGCTCCAATCAAAAGACATAGGGTAGCAGAATAGATAAAAAAACAAAATGCATCTATATGCTGTCTACAAGAAACTCATATTAGACTGGAAGATACTTTCAGATTAAAGTAAGGGGATAGAAAAATATATATCATGCTCGAGGAAACCAAAAGAAAGCCGGAGTAGCTATACTTATATCAGACAAACTGGACTTTAAATTAAAGACAATAACAAGAGATGAAGAAGGACATTACATAATAGTTACAGGGTCTATCCATCAGGAAGAACTAACAATCATAAATGTCTATGCACCGAATAGGGAAGCACCTAAATATCTAAAACAATTCATCACAAAGAGAAACAGTCTCATAGATAAGAATGTGCTAATAGCAGGGGACTTCAGTACTCTGCTTACAGCAATGCATAGGTCAACCAGACAGAAAATCACTAAAGAAATAATGGACTTGAAAGACATATTGGACCAGATGGATCTGACAGATATATTTAGACTCTACATCCTGAGGCCAGGGAATTTACTTTCTTCTCAAGTGCGCATGGCACATTCACCAAGATAGATCACATACTGGGACATAAAGCAGCCCTCAATAAATATAAAAGAATTGAGATCATACCATGCATACTCTCAGATCATAATGCTTTGAAACTTGAAATCAATTACAGGAAGAAGCCTGGAAAACCTCCAAAAACATGGAGGTTAAAGAACATCCTACTAACGAATGAATCGACCAATCAAGCAGTTAGGGACTAAATCAAAAAATATATGGAAACAAATGAAAATGAAAACACAACAATCCAAAATCTATGGGTTACGGCAAAGGCAGTCCTAAGAGGAAAGTACATTGCATTCCAGGCCTACTTCAAAAAACTAGAAAAAGTGCAAGTCCAAAACCTAACAGCTCACCTTAATGAACTAGTGGCAGAGCAACAAGAACGCTCTAAACCCAGTAGAAGAAGAGACATAGTAAAAATTAGAGCAGAAATAAACATAGAGACAAAAGAAATAATTGAAAAGATCAATGAAACCAAGAGTCGGTTTTTTGAAAAAATTAAACAAAATGGACAAACCTCTAGCCAGACTTATGAAAAAGAAAAGAGAGAGCACCCAAATAGACAAAATTATCAATGAAAATGGATTTATTACAACCAACCCCTCAGAATTACAGGCAATTATCAGGGAATACTATGAAAAATTATATGTCAACAAATTGAACAACTTAGAAGAAATGGACAAATACCTAAACTCACAGCCAGTACCAAAATTCACACGGGAAGATATAGGAAATCTGAACAGACCCATGACTAGTGAGGAAATCGAATCAGTGATCAAAAATCTCCCAACAAATAAGAGCCCTGGACCTGATGGCTTCCCTGGGGAATTCTACCAGACGTTTAAAACAGAATTAATCCCAATTCTTCTCAAGCTATTCTAAAAAATAGAAAGCGAAGGAAAATTTCTGGACTCATGAAGTCAGCATCACTCTGATTCCCAAGCCAGACAGAGATCCAGCTAAAAAAGAGAACTACGGGCTGATATCCTTGATGAATACGGATGCAAAAATCTTCAACAAGATCCTTGCAAATTGAATCCAGCAAAACATAAAAAGAATCATCCACCAAGATCAAGTGGGATTCATTCCTGGGTTACAGGGCTGGTTCAACATTCGCAAATCAATCAATGTGATACATCATATCAATAAAGGAAAAGATAAAAACTATATGATCCTGTCGATAGATGCAGAAAAAGCAATTGACAAAATACAGCATCCCTTCTTAATAAAGACCCTCGAGAAAGTCGGGATAGAAGGAACCTACTTAAACATCATCAAAGCCATCTATGAGAAGCCTTCAGCTAACATCATCCTCAATGGGGAAAACCTGAGAGCTTTCCCCCTGAGATCAGGAACACGACAGGGATGTCTACTCTCACCACTTCTGTTTCACATAGTGCTGGAAGTCCTAGCATCAGCCATCAGACAACAAAAGGAAATCAAAGGCATCAGAATTGGTAAAGAGGAAGTCAAACTTTCACTTTTCGCAGACGACATGATACTCTACATAGAAAACCCAACAGACTCCACCAGAAGCCTACTAGAACTGATCCAAGAATTCAGCCAAGTTGCAGGGTACAAAGTCAAAGTACAGACATCGGTTGCACATTTATACACCAACAACGAGGCAACAGAAAGAGAAATCAAGAAACTGATCCCATTCACAATTGCACAAAAAACCATAAAATACTTAGGAGTAAACCTAACCACGGCTACAAAAGATCTGTATGATGAAAACTATAGAAAACTTATGAAGGAAATTGAAGAAGACACAAAGAAATGGAAAAACATTCCATGCTCATGGATAGGAAGAATAAATATAGTTAAAATGTCATTACTACCCAAAGCAATCTACACATTCAATGCAATCCCAATCAAAATTGCATCTGCATACTTCTCAAAACTAGAACAAACTATCCTAAAATTTGTATGGAACCACAAAAGACCCCGAACAGCCAAAGTAATACTGAAAAATAAAACCAAAACGGGAGGTATCACCAACCCAGACATTAGCCTCTACTACAAACCTTGTCATCATCAAGACAGTATGGTATTGGCACAAAAACAAATACATAGACCAATGGAACAGAATTGAGAACTCAGAAGTGGACCCAAAAGTATACAGCCAACTAATCTTTGACAAAGCAGGAAAGAATATCCAATGGAAAAAGGATAGCCTCTTTAACAGATGATGTTGGCAGAACTGGACAGCAACATGCAGAAGAAGGAAACTAGATCGATTTCTCACACCATACACAAAAATAAACTCAAAATGGTTAACGGAACTGAATGTGAGACAGAAAACCATCAAAACCCTAGAGGAGAAAGCAGGAAACAACCTCCTTGACCTCCACCGCAGCAACCTCTTACTTGACACGTCCTCCAAAGCAAGGGAATCAAGAACAAAAATAAATGATCGGGACCTTCAAGATTAAAAGCTTCTGCACGGCAAAGGAAATAACCCACAAAACTAATAGGCAACCAACTGAATGGGAAAAGATAGTTGCAAATGACATATCAGATAAAGGGTTGATATCCAGAATCTATAAGGAACTCCCCAAACTCCTCACCCAAAAAACAAACAACCCAGTGAAGAAATGGGCAAAAGACATGAACAGACACTTCTCCAAACAGGACATGCAGATGGCCAACAGACACATGAAACGATGCTTAGCATTCCTATCCATCAGGGAAATACAAATCAAAACAACACTGAGATACCACTTCACGCCAGTCAGAGTGGCTAAAATGAGCAAATCAGAGAACTCTAGATGCTGGCGAGGATGTGGAGAAACGGGCACCCTCCTACACTGTTGGTGGGAATGCAAACTGGCGCAGCCCCTCTGGAAAACAGTGTGAAGTTTCCTCAAAAAATTAACAATAGAACTCCCCTATGACCCAGCAATAGCACTGCTAGGCATTTACCCAAGGGATACAGAAATGCTGAGGCATAGGAGCACATATACCCCAATGTTCATAGCAGCACTCTCAACAATAGCTAAAACATGGAAAGAGCCTAAGTGTCCATAAACAGATGAATGGATCAAGAAGATGTGGTTTATCTATACCATGGAATATTACATGGCAATGAGAAACAATGAAATCTGGCCATGTGTAGCAACATGGATGGACCTTGAGGGTGTTATGCTGAGCGAACTAAGTCAGGCAGAGAAGGACAAATATCATATGTTTGCACGTATAGGAGGATTAGGAGGAACTTGACGGAGGAACAAGGGGGAGAAGAAGGGCGGAAATGGTGGGGGAAAGGGAGAGAGGCAAACCATGAGAGACTCTTGAATGCTGACAAAAACTGAAGACTGATGGATTTGGGGAGAAGGGGGGTGTGGGCATGGAGGAGGACACTTGTGGGGATGAGCACTGAGTGTTATGTGGAAACTAATTTCACAATAAACTATTTGTAAAAAAAAAAGAAGAAGAAGATGTGGTTTATCTATACCATGGAATACTACATGGCAATGAGAAACAATGAAATCTGGCCATGTGTCTCAACGTGGATGGACTTTGAGGGTGTTATGCTGAGCGAAATAAGTCAGGCAGA
>NW_024083277.1:0-3046 GCF_003009895.1 Hyaena hyaena | reverse complement strand
TGGGGAAAGTGGGAGAAGCAAACCATGAGAGACCTTTGAATGCTGATAAAAACTGAGGACTGATGGATGTGGGGGGGGGGAGGGGGGATGGGCACGGAGAGGGGCACTTGTGGGGATGAGCACTGGGTGTTTATGGAAACCAACTTGACAATAAACTATTTGTAAAATAAAATAAAATTAAAAAAAAAAAGAAAGTTCTCTATGTATATTTTGTATAACTGCGCTTGATCAGAATTATTTTGTACCAAAGAAAGCTTGGCCTAACCCAAGGTCAGAAGAGGTTTCTGTTTGTTTTCTTCTAGAATTTTCTTAAGCTTACATTTAGGTCTGTGATCCATTTTGAGTCAGTTTTTGCCCATCTATAGTATGAGGTATTGATCAATGCCCACATTTGGGGAATAGGAATATCTGATTGTGCTATCACCACTTCTTGAACAATGATAATTTTTACACTGAATTTTCTTTGTATCTATGCTCAAAATTTGTTGTCCTTACATGGGTGAGTTTATTTCCACATTATCTCTTCTAATGACCCATTTGTCTTTCTTCATACCAACATCACAGTGTTTTGATGACTGTTGCTTGATAGTAAGTTTTGAAGTAACGTAGTGTTAACTCTCCATCTTTGTTCTTCTTTTCTAAGGTTATACTGACTGTTGTACATCTTTTGTAATGCCATATGTAACTTAGAATATTCTTATCAATTTCTGCAAAAAATAACCTTCTGGGATTTTGAATGGGTTTGTGTTGATTCTACAGGTCAATTTGGAGAGAACAGACATGTTAATTATATTGCATTTCCTGGTGCAATGAGCATGAAATATGTTTCCATTTACTTGTGTTTCCTTTAATTTCTCTCAACAGTAGTTTCATCCCCAAGTATTTCATATTTTAAAAAAAAATTTTAATGTTTATTTATTATTTTGAGAGAGACAGACAGAGTGTGAGTGCGGGAGGGGCAGAGAGGGAGACACGGAATCTGAAACAGGCTCCAGACTCTGAGCTGTCCACAGAGAGCCTGACACAGGGCTCGAACTCCCAGACCGAGAGATCATGACCTGAGCCGAAGTTGGAAGCTTAACAGACTGAGCCACCCAGGCACCCCAGTATTTCATATTTCAACATTTTCTGATGCAGTTGAAAATGTATTTCAATTTCTCACCGCCTGTTACTTTATATACAAATACAACTGAGTTTTGTATGTTAATCCTGTATCGTATCCTGCAACCTGGCTAATGAGTCTAGTTACTCATAAGAAAGTAACTCTGTGTTTGTGTGTGTGTGTGTGTGTGTGTGTGTGGTGTATTCCTTAAGATTTTATGTGTATCAGGCCATGGCATCTTCAAAGAGAGATCATTTTATTTCTTCCCTTCCCTGCCTTTTGTCATTTTTGCCTTTTTACCCTGGCAAGACCTTTCATTGAAGTGGTGAGTGTGGACATCAGTCTTGTGCTTGATCTCAAGGGTGGGGGTGGGGGTGGGGGGAATACGCAGTCTTTCACTGTTTTGTATGATGTTGGCTATAGGATATTTATAAGTGCCCAGTATCTGGTTAAGTAAGTTCCTTTCTCTTCCCGGTTTGGTGAAAGCTTTAATCATGGAATCGTGTTAGATTGTGTAAATGCTCTGTTGAGATGATCATATGGTTTTTCTGATCTTAGCTTGTTAACATAGTCAATTGCATCGTCTGATTTTTGAAAGACGGGCAAACCTCATATTCCTAGGACAAACCCCATTTGCTAATGATGTATTATTTTTAAAAATATATTGTTTAGATTTGATTTGTTAACATATTGCTTAGTAATTTTCCATCGTGTCCATGAGTGATGTTGGTCTATACTTTTTCTTTCTTTTAATGTGTTTTTCTGGATTTTGTTGTCAGAGTGATGCTGGCATGGATAGAATGAGTATGGACATTACAATGAAGTTGTCTGAAAGGGCTTATGTTACATTGGTACTGTTTGTTCCTTCAGGGTTTGGTGCATTTCACCAATGGAGCTATCTGTTCTTTCCTTTGTGGGAATATTAGTAATTATAGTTCAGTTCCCTTAGGAGATACAAGACTTTTCAGGTTATGTATTTCTTATTGAATGAATTTTGGTAGTGTGTGTGATTCAATAAATCTGTACATTTTATCCAAGTTGTCAAATTTACTGGCATAGAGTTTTTCCCAATATTTCCTTATTACCATTTTAATATCTGTAGGTTCTGTCTTGGTGTCTTCTGCCTCGTTGTGATATTGGTAATCTGTGTCTTCTCTCTCTTTTCCCTGAACAGTCAACCTAAAGGCTTATTAGGTTTATTGATTTTCTCCAAGTAAATAGCTTTCTTTTCATTGTTTTTCTCTATTGGCTTCCTGTTTTCTGCTCTGATACTTACTATTCCCTTGATTGACTTTGGTTTGAATTTGGCTTACTTTGGTTTGAATTTTCCCACATTTTATTAAAAAATGCTTACTTATTTATTTTGAGAGAGAGAAAGAGAGAATGGGGGAGGGGCAGAGAGAGAGGAGAGTGATAATCCCAAACAGGCTCCGTGCTGTCATCTCAGAGCCGGACTCGAGGCTTGGTCTCACAAACCATGAGGTCATGGCCTGAGCCAAAATGAAGAGTTGGATGCTTAACTGACTGACCCACCCAAGTGCCCCTGAATTTTCCCTCCTTTCTTAAAGTCGAATATGACATCATTGATTTGGGACTTTTTCTCTTTGCTTTATATATAAATCCTGTTTTTTTTAGACAACATATAGTTGGGTCTTATATTTTTATCCACTCTGACTATATGCCTTTGAATTAGTGTATTTACCATTCACATTTAACATGGTTATTGACATCGTTAGGGTAATATCTATTACATATGTAACTGTTTTCTATTCTTTACACTTGTTCTTTTTTTCCCTCCTCCCCTTCTTTTACTGCCTTCTCTGGGATCAACTGAGCATTTTATATGATTCCACTTGATCTCCTTCTTTATTATATCAATTATGCTTTAAAATTTTTTTTTTTTTATTTTTAATTTTGCATTTATTTTTTTTTTTTTTTTTTTTT
>NW_024083276.1:0-15424 GCF_003009895.1 Hyaena hyaena | reverse complement strand
TCTCTCCCTTGCTTTCTGCCCCTGTCTCACACACACACACTCTCTCTCTTAAAAAAAAAAAAAAAAAAAAAAAAAAAAAACTGCCTGGGTAGCTCAGTTGGTTAAGCATCCGACTTTGGCTCAAGTCATGATCTCATGGTTCAGAAGTTGGAACCCTGCATCAAGGCTCCGTGCTGACAGCTCAGAGCCTAGAGCCTGCTTTGGATTGTGTCTCCCTCTCTTTTTGCCCCTCCCCAGCTCACACTCTGTCTCTCTCTCTTTCAAAATTAAATAAACATTAAAAAATTTTTTTAATTAACTCATTTTACATAGTATATTCTTTTTGAAACTTCTTTTGTTTTGTATATATCATTATAGAATCACATGCCAGCAAAAAGAAGAAAATTAGATTCACCTGTTATTCAGGGTGTCTGGGTGGCTCAGTCGGTTAAGTGTTCCACTTCAGCTCAGGTCATGATCTCACTGTTCATGAGTTTGAGCCCTGTGTCGAGCTCTGTGCAGACAGCTCAGAGCCTGGAGCCTGCTTCAGATTCTGTGTCTCCCTCTCTCTCTGCCCCTCCCCTGTTTGTGCTCTGTTTATCTCTCTCAAAAGTAAATAAACATTTTTTAAAATTTTAAATAAAAATAAATAAATGCACCTGTTATTCTACTACCCCAAATCATTTCTAACTATTGCTATCATTACTGTTTCATTATGGGGTAGATCTCTCTAGATGTTTATCTCTGAATATCAGTTTCTCTTTTAAGGAAACTGGTTTCTAACACAGGATGAATTGGATGGAAATAACTTTAGGGAGCTTGGTTTCTATAAACTGACTTAGTTCAGGAATCCATTCATTTAATACATATTTATTAAAGCTACCAAGTACCAGGCCCTGTCTAGGCACAAGTGGTGTAAGACAGACACAGCACTCGACTGCAGAAAACATACAGTCTAGTGGAACCAAACACATCACCAGTCAATTACAATACACTGCAGTGTGGGGCACCCCCAACCCAACCTGGCTTCTTGGAGAAAGTGGTATCTAAGTCAAGACCCGAGGAATGGTAAGGAGTTAACCAGGCAAAAGAGAAAAAAATTTAAGAGGCGATATAGGGCTAGAACCTAGGCAAAGGGGGCTACCTATAATAGGTGTGATTGTCTAAGGTGCAGCTGCCTATGCCCACAATTGCCAAAAATGATTAAGGACGGTGTGTGTGTGTCTGTATACGTGCGTGGGTGTGGGTGTGGCAGCAGCAACTCAGACTGAGCAGGGATAAGACCTAACCCAGTCAAGGTCTTGGCTGGATAGAGGCTTTCAAAAAGTAGATACTCAGGAACGTACCAGAGGAAAGAAGCTAACTGATCCCTAGCCTCAGACTAGAAACACTGGCCAAGCATTCAGCTCTCTGAGGGCAGGGATGGCAGCATCTTCATCTCCATGGAGTTCATAGGCCCAAGGTAAAGCCAAACACAGAGGACCCTCGGTTATAACTGGTGCATGCATTGGTGTTTCACACCCTAAAGACGCCTTAGGCAACAGGAAGACACCTTGGATGATGCTGGCATCATCTCATGACACCTTTTAGGAATACAGTTGGTTCAACATGAAGTAAGGAATCTAGGGTCTTGGAAGTGATGTAGAAAAAATATGGAAGTTTGGCCTTACCCTGAGGAGATCTGAATTAGTAATCAACAGCAGCACACTACCCATCACAGAATTTCCATGATAGGTTAGAGATAAGGAGACAGTAAGCATTGTTTCAAGTGTCGCTTTGATATTAACTTTTTACAAAACGGTTTATTTATTTTGAGAGAGAGAACATGAGGTTAGAAGGGGCAGAGAGAGAGAGGGAGAGAGATAATGCCAAGCAGGCTCTGCACTGTCAGCACAGAGCCCATTGTGAGCTCAGACTCATGCACTGGGAGATCATGACCTGAGCCAAAATCAAGAGTCGTTTTCCTTTTGATCGACAGCAATCGACATCTTATTTTCTGCATCCTATAATTTTTGTTGGTCATGTTCTATTTTATTTTATTTTATCTTATCTTATTTATTAGTTTTCTGAAAGAGAGAGTGAGGGGCAGCGAGAGAGCGAAAAAGAGAGAATCCCACAAGGGGCAGAAAGAGAGGAGAGACAGAGAAGGAGAAAATGTACAGAGTCCAAATTGGGGCCCTAGCTCACTCTATGTGGGGCTCAAACTCACCAATTATGAGATCATGACCCAAGCCAAAGTTGGATGCTTAACTGACTGTGCCACCCAGGCACTCAGCCACGTTCTATTTTAGCTTATGAGTATAAATAAAATTACTTAATGAGAAAATATCAAAAAGGCTCGAAGTGTGCTGTCAGGCACCACGATCTCATTAAATGTGAATATCTTTACGAAGTAACTTAGGTTTTTTGGGGGGAAAAAAGCAGTAGACAACCACAGTGTGGTATTTTTAGGTATGTAGGTGAGGCAGCACCCACACATGCCACCACATGCCTCTGAACAGTGAAGACAGCTCCTCACTTCTCCCAGACTGGGAGGGATGGGCTAAGATGACCTGGCAGTACTTCCTTAATGTTATCTTTCTTGAAAGTCAGCAAGCCTTCCACTCCCACATCCAAGTTTAGTGCATGGTGAAGCAGCTGCCAGCAGTGCCCTAGGGAGTCAAGGCCAGTGTCTGTGGTCAATGAGGCCTTGGCATTGAAATGGACAGGAACACCCTGAGTCCTTGTAGCTGGAGCCCTACAACAGGCAAACACAAAAAGCAGTACCTGCTAGGAGTCTGCATGTCCTGCCCATGGAAGAAATGTCACCACCTCCCTCAGGGACAGGCCTGGGTTCACAGGGTGGGTGAACACCCACTGGTCTTCTCAGCCAGTTTGGGAATCAGGGTAAAAATAACACTAGCCGCATCATTTTCCAAAATTAAGGGCGATGCTATAGCAAATGTATGCAGATGTATACAGACACAGATGGGAACAAGTGTATTTAATTGTAAATGACTCAGAACAGAGCAAATGAGATTTCCCTTATATTTGGGTTCCAAAAATTACAGAGAAAATGTGCCTGAGGCAGAAACAAACCCCTAAAAAAACACCCAACCCCCCCAAAAAAACACACACAAAAAATGCAAATAGGTTATTGAGGCAAGAGCCACATGGGAAGGAGCGGTTGACGTCCAGAAAGCTGCGGTGGCTTAGGTCTCCTCTGGGGTTTGTGAGACAGTATCCTGGCCCATGAGAACTTGACCCCAGAGGCCCTACTGTGTCCACAGTGCTCACAGATGGACAAAGGCAGAGAGAACAGGACCCAGAGTGCCTTGGCCTCAACTGGCCCCTAGATGCCACAGAAAATGGGGAAAGGAAGATAGGGTTGTAATGGACTGTCAACAAGAAGGGAGCCAAGGACTAGCTTTTGGGACTTCAAAGAAATGAACTGAGACACAGAAAAAGAGAGAGGGAGAAAAGCCACCTCTGTATGGTTCCCTGTGGCCAAAGAGAGAGGAATGACAACAGAATATTCTTGTCGGGAAAAGCACCATTTCTCCTCAACAGCCTTAAGGAACGTACCTGGTACAGTGCCAGGCTCTTGGTGGATGGTCAGTAAATACTAGAAGGAAAGAGAAGGATGGAAGGAAGGAAAAATACGTCATCTTGTAAGTTCCTTGCATTCTGTGGACTGGAGCGGAAAACTGCAGAAGCGAAAGAGCAGATTGCCCAAGTAACAGGGACATGCTTCGAAAGACAGGAATATGCCCACCCCCAGAGCCCAGAGGAATGTGGGGGAAGGGCAGGAAAGCGACAAGCATGAATCCTGCCAGACCTCCTACCCCTGTGAGCTCATCCCCTCCACAAGCAACAGTCTGGAATTCATACTTATCCCCTGTGCCTGAACAATTGTAATTTGCTCCTCAGAGAACAGAAAAATACTGGTTTCACCACTGCAGGTGAGCCATCCCTAAGAGAGCAACCTGACACGCAAATCAGGAATCTTTGTGCGCCTGGGCAGCTTCAGCACTAAGCACCTCACAGGAATCTAATAAATGCCTGCGAGTAGATGAATGTGTGAATGAATGCATGCATGAAAGAATGAACATAACAAAGACTTTACCCACCCCAAGTCGGCCATTACTTCGCCCTCCCCAGGCCTGTTTTCTCTGCTCACCGACATTCTCCACATTCTCCGCCTCCCCGCCCCAGGAGTAGCAAACCCAGTCTTTTTCCTTGCTACAGCTCTCCTGGCAGGAGGATTCCAGGAAGGCAAGAAGCATAGTCTCCTCTGAGGAAAAGGGCAAGGGGAGTCTTCATCCGAGCCACGCCCGCATTCTTGGTCCATCACAATTTGCAGTCCCTGCCTAATCTTCCCCAGAGAGCCCAGAAGGCTGGGTTGGCCTAGCTGACATTTGACCCAAGCCCCTCCTCCCCCTGCTCTGCCGGCTCCACTCTCACCCCTGCCCCACCCCGGGATTTCAGCTTTGAAGAAAGCCCATACTGTGTGCCTGGTGGTCTGCAGGTCAGCTCCAGGGAGGGATCCTTGTGCTCGGAGTACCACACAGCCTAGGAGAGCCTATGCCTCAGTTCTGCAGGTCCTCTGAGCCACCCCTCCCAGGGCCCACCCTGCTAGTTGCCAGTGGATACAGACAGACACGAGAGAGGAAAACGAAGAAATGCCGCACAGCTGTGAGCAGCCCAGCATCGCCAATGCAGCTCCAGTCTGCCACAAGCCAGCCTGCTGGAACTTAAAAAGAAGCTAAGGAGAGTTGAAAAACCGGCTGGAAGCAGAGGCCCATGGCTGCTATTCACAGGCTTTATTTCAGCACTGGCTTCTTAACAAAAGATCAACCCCCATAGTTCTGGCCACTTTCTGTAACCTGCCTCCATTTGCCCTGCCCTTGCCTCCTGTGTCTGATGCTGCATTACGCAGTACGTGTTCTACTTTCTAGCCCCTCCATCTTCCTGCCCCATATTCCTCTTCTTCCTCCTCCTCTTCTTCTTCTCCCCGCTTCTTCACCTGTTTCATTTGCTCAAGGCTTTTCCATTTATGAATCTCTTTCAGATACACCATCAGACATAAGATGAGTTCAGTGGCATATACCAAACGAGGCAATTAGAAGGCAGGTTTTGAAAAGATGGAAACAAGAGACAAGGACTCTGTTAGCGTTAATAACCACCTGAGCTAGACTATAAGAGGGAGAAGCATGTTGTAAGCACTTCATCTTGACACTGGGCTTTGGAAAAGCAGGCGCCACCTTCCATGTCCTCCAAACAAGACCTAAAGACTGACATCTATGCTTGAGTTTTGTGAGATGTCTGTCTTGGTGTGGGTTCCTCCAAAACAGACCCTGAAACAGAGGTTCAAGTTTAAAAACTGTATTTGGGAGGTGACTCCAGGAAGCATTTGCAGGGGAGTGAGACAAAGAAGGGAAGGAGGCCACAAGAGGGTCTGCTGTAAGGTGTTAAATTACTACTACCTGGACAGCTGGAGCTCAGCTCTGCAGGAACTCTACTGGACAATGCGGGGGGTGCCTCAGGGCTGGCTCTGCTTAGGAATGAGGAAGCTGGGCTATGCACACACTTCTGTCATTGGTCAGAGCTAAGAGCTGCTTCCAGTGATGACCCATGAACTTCCTGGCACTTCCCATTTATCCTGTGAAGAGGCCAAGTGTTCCAGTGGCCAGAATGAGGCCTTCAGGCAGGGTCCCAGGTACTGTTTGTAAGCAGCCTCTGGCACAGAGATGAGCACGGAGAAGACTGGGACAGGGTAAGAGCAGCTGCAGGAGCCATCCAATCAGCAGTCTGGACCTTGAGCCACTTTGGGGTTTCTATCCCTTAGAACTAAACAGCCCCTCCCTTTCCCTCATCACTCCAGTAGGTAAGCAAGGCAGTGCAAAGCTCCTCCCTCTGCCTCCTGTCTCAGGCCCCTGTGGCCTGCAAAGGTCTCTCTTCCCCACCTCAAAATGTCTTTGAATCTCCATCCATTCTTTTTCCCTTTGCTCTGGGCTTGGAATATTTTCCTTCCACTTGAGCTTTTCTGTACACACACACACACACTGTTTTCTCCAACACTTTGTTCTGTTATCAGTTATCCTTCTTGAATGCTGGGCAGGAGTTGTGAAGAGTGTTCTAGGCAGAAGCAGCAGGAGCCTGCATATAAACTAGGTCTAAAGTTGCCCTGCCCAGTGGCTTCCCATTACCCATGATACAAAGTCCACATTCCTGAGCCTGGGATTCAATACCTTAATCCAAATTACCAGGATTTTTTGTTGCTGTTGTGGGTTTTGTTGTTGTTGTTTTTTTGTTTTTTTAGTCTAATCTACTTTTGTCTTTTCCTATGTGTCTCATTAATCAACAAACATTTATCAAGGTCTTTACCATGTACCAGATGCGCCAGGCACTAGGGAGGAGCAATGAGTAAGATAGACAGTTAGACAGTCCCTGTCCTCACAGAGTTTACAGCTCATTAGGGGTGGAGAAGACAGAAATAGGGTGGAGATCATAGGAAGGGTGCCCTTCTCTGAACGAAAAAGCCTCAGAGGAAGAGCCCAGACCACCTGCCCTCCTGGGCTCTGGGCCCCTCCCCATCTGTATCCAGCCTCCAGTAATCCTAATCTCCTGATATATACAGCTGGCCTAATTCCTTCCCACGCCATGCCAGAGTCAGCCTATATGACCAATACAAAACAGCAGAAGTGGGTCACCTCAGTCGACCATGCACCTTGATCTTGGGGTTGTGAGTTCAAGCCCCGTTGAAGCCCAACGTGTGAGTTCTACCACGTTGGGTGTAGAGATTACTTAAAAATAAAAAATAAAATCTTTAAAAAAAAACCCAGCAGAAGTAATGGTTTGTCATTTCTGAGATTAGGATATAAAAGGAACTGCAGCTTTTTATTTTTAAGTTTATTTCTTTTGAGAGAGAGAAAGAGAGCACATGTGTGTGCATCCAAGCAGGGGAAGGGACAGAAGCGGGGGGTGCAGAGAGAGAATCCCAAGCAGAGAATCTCTGTGCTGTCAGCGTGGAGCCCGACACGGGGCTCCATCTTAGGAGCCATGAGATCATGACCTGAGCCAAAATCAAGAGTCAGATGCTTAACCCATTGAGTCACCTAGGGGCCCCCAGCTTCTGTCTTGGGTTCTCTCTCTCTCTCAGATCTTTGGCTCAGAAATTCAGCTGCCATATCACAAACATCTTTGTGGAGAAACTGAGACTTCCAGCAAACAGCTACCTCGGTGACTCAGAAGCAGATCTGCCAGCTCCAGTCAAGCCCCAGGTAATGCAACCTCCTAAGAGAGAACCACCTGGCTAAGCTGCCCCCTGATTTCTGACCCTCAGAAACTGTGTGAGATAAGAAGTCTTTTTAAGCCACTATATTCTGGGGGTAATTTGTTATACAGCAATAAATAACGAATATACCACTTTTCATGCTTTCACTTTCCCCTTGACATCCAGAGCTTTTCTGCTTGTCCCATACGGTTCCCATTATCTACCTGCTCACCAGCGTCACTTGGTAGCCCCAACAGAAAGCATTACAACCTGATCCCAAAGGTGCTTGCAAAGCCTCAGGGGCGCTTCAGTGGCACAGTTGGTTGAGCATCCGACTTTGGCTCAGGTCATGATCTCACGGTGCATGGTTTGGAGCCCTGCATCAGGCTCTGTGCTGACAGCTCAGAGCCTGAAGCCCACTTTGGATTCTGTGTCACCCTCTCTGCCCCTATCCTGCTCATGCTCTGTCTCTCTCTCTTTCTCAAAAATAAACATTTAAAAAATTTTTAATAAAAAAAAAGCCTCAGAGTTGGCTAGAACACTTCACACTTTTCTTTCCCATAGTAGTTTACTCTCTTAATTTACACTCCCTTATACACTTCAAGGGCGGGGGGGGGGGGAGGGGAAGCTTTATGTTTCTGATTCCTTTATACTCATCTCTTCCTTGTGGTCTTGTGAGAGTGATTTGGTGTAAGAGGTCATTCTATAAGCCCCTCAAAGCTTCTATTCTCTCTGTGAACAAAAGAAACGAACTTGCAAGAGTAAAAGAAACTTGGCCCTCAAGAAAGGTTGGAGTTGGATTTTATAACTGGAATTTGTGTTCTCTGTGTGGGCTCCAAACCTGGAAGTTTCCTCACCCTCTCCTCCTCTGACTCAGTCTCTCTGCCTCATTGGACTGCTCTTTCCAACACAAGTGTAAACACATCCCTGGATGGTTTCCTTAGAGAGCATGAAGGAAGTACACACTCAAATACAGAATTATTTTAAAGCTGTAGCACAGGGTGTGGACACGCTTAGAATTGAATCACAGGGCTGGCTTCCCTATCAGCAGATTCAAGCTCTGGACTTGGTTTTCCTCCTTTTGTTTTCATTTTCTGTGAGAAGCAGATCTGAAAATACCCAAAGGTCATTAAACCATCTGCCTGGCCCAGGTCATCACCCTAAGATTTGGTAGGGAGGCACCATTTCCCCAGACTTTGTTAGTCCAGAAAGGGATATAAGACAGAAAATCCCAAAAGCAATTTTAGTTATTTTGGTAATATAGTTGTGATCATCTCCTTGGGAGTGAGGGTAAATTGTTTTGGAAGGCATAAAGGAGATAGGGAGATACAGAATACTATTTGTTGAAGCTCTACTATGTACAGCATTGTTATTTCATTAGTAACAGGATCCAAGTGAGAGAGGTTTTGATGGTAGTTTTAGAATGTGGCTTCAAACTCTTTGATCCCCTTGTCTCCAAGAGATGATGTCAACTCTATGCCTTCTTCCCTTGAATCTAGCCAGACTGGTGACTTCTTTGACTGCAGAGTAGGGTAGAAATAATGCTATGTGACTCCCAGTGCCATATCATAAAAGGCCATGAAGTTCTTGCCCTGTTGGCAGGGATACTCACTGTCAGAACCATGAGTCATCATGTAAGAAGTCCCAGAGCACAGAGGCACTATGCTCAGTGCTGTGAGGAAGCCCAAGTCATGTGGAGAGGCCATGGATAGATATTCTGGTCAACAGTCCCAACTGAGCCCAGTTTCAGGTCATTCCAGATGACCCCCAGATATCCCAAAGCAGAAAACAACCCATTCTTATTCTGTCTTGTCCAAATTACTGACCTACATATTCTGTGAGCATGACAAATGGGTTTTTTTATACCACTAAGTTTGGGATTGTTGGTTACATAGCAATAGAAAACCAAGACGGTATTGGTATTCCTGTTGCACAGATGTGGAAACTGAGACTTGGAGAAGTTAAGTTTTAAGGCTGTAAGCAGCAGAAGTACAATGTCAACTCAGGTTTCTGACTCTAAAGGCCATTGTTTTTCCAATAGGGGCCTAATCAGGGATGGGACATCAGGACTCACTGGATTCTGGGGTTGGGGAGAGATCATATGGTTGTACTTTTCCTCAGCTGAATCACACTGCAAATCCTGCACTTACCTTTTCATCTCCGGGAAGATATGCCCACATACTTCAACAACCAGACACATTTGGCAAAGACTAATCTAGCTTCTCTAACTGGTTATTATTATCTGATGCTGAGATAGGGAAGCTGGAGCAGGATTCCTGGGTCTCGAAGTCTTATCTCTAGTAGGTCAGGCCTGTGCCAGATTGACCCATTTTTCAGGCAGATCCTGACCTCCAGGAGATGCTCTGAGCTAGCACCTGTCTGAGGACCCATCAAAAGCCCTTTGAAGATTGGCCTAAAAAGATTAGATGGAGGTGAGGCAAGTTTGCCTCCTGTAGAGAGGGGATATGGGATCTGGTCTCTCTTTTCTCCTCCCTGTTTACAATGGTGCTGAGGGGTTTATTACATTCGTTTTTAGGGGCGCCTGGGTGGCGTAGTCGGTTAAGCGTCCGACTTTCGCTTAGGTCATGTACTCGCGGTTCGTGGGTTCGAGCCCCGCGTCGGGCTCTGTGCTGACTGCCAGCTCAGAGCCTGGAGCCTGTTTCAGTCTGTGACTCCCTCTCTCTCTGACCCTCCCCTGCTCACGCTGTCTCTCTCTCTGTCTCCTAGAAATAAATAAACATTAAAAAAATAATAATAAATAAATAAACATTAAAAAAATTTTTTTAAAAAGAAAGCAATTATCATATTCATTTGTCCACTTATTTGTTCAATCAACAAATATTTTGGAGCACCTATTACATGACACACATTGTACTAGACCCTGGAGATACAGTAGTGAGCAGCCCTCACGAAATTTACCTTCTGAGACTGAGGAAACTGCATGTGCAAAACCCCCAGGATAGGAATAAGCATGGCATATTCAAAGAAGAGAAGAAAGGCCATTGTAATGAGGGGCAGTAAATGAGGAAAAGAGTAGTACTAGATAAGGCCACAAAAGTAGGCAGGAGCCAAATCATGCAAGGCTCTGTAGGTGCTGATAAGGAGTTTGGGTTATCCTTTAAAACCAACTGGAGGCCCCTAGGGCGTTAAGAATTGGAGTGAAAATGATCTGATTTACACTTTTATTTATTATTTTAAAGTTTATTTATTTTGAGGAGGGGTGGCAAACAGAGAGAGAGAGAGAAACTCCCAAGCACCCAACATGGGGCTTGATCCCACAAAACATGAGATCATGACCCGAGCCAAGATTAAGAGTGAGTCACCCAGATGCCCCTGATTTGCATTTTTAAAAGGTCACTTTGAGGTGCCTGGCAGGCTCAGCTGGTAGAACATACAGCTCTTGATCTAGGGTTGTGAGTTCAAGACCCACATTGGGAGTGGAGCCTATATCATTAAACATAAATAATAAATAAATAGTCACTTTGCTGCATTAAGAATGGAATGTAAGGGAACATAAATGAATGCCTATCATCATTCATTGATATATTCATATATTCAAAATATTTTGGGGGTGCCTAATTGCCAGGCAATGTGCCAAGCACTGGAAATCATGGTGAGTAAAGCATTATTCCTCACCTCAAGGAGCTTACAAGACAAGTGGAGAGACAGAAGAGTACATAATCTCTTAAAATGAGCTAAGTGCTATGCTAGTAATGATCTCCCTGTGATATGGGAACCCAGAAGAATTCATTCATTCATTCATTTAGTAAATATTTATGTGCCTAGGTCTTAAGATAAAATGGCGAGCTAAACAGATAAGGCACATATCCCCATGGTGTTTACAGATTAGTGGAAGGGATACATCAATTAAACACACAGACCTATAGTTACCCATTGTGATATAACTTATGGAAGACAAATGATGTGACTGGATAGGAGGGGAGCCTGGGATAGTCTGGGAGAGCCCAGAAGCCCTTAAGGATGAGCTGCAGGTATGTATTTTAAGTAGGTAAAAAAGGAGAGGAAGATTGTCAATTATACCTCGATAAAGATAGGGAAAGAGTAGTGGAAGAGTACTCTGGGCCAGCCCCACCTCATTGGATCAGGAAACACTTTCTGACACCTAAGCTGAGTCCTGAAGGATAAGTAGAAGTTAGCCAGGTAAGGGGAGTTGCAGGGGGAAGAGAAGCATTCCAGAACGAGAGAAGAGCTTATGCAAAGACATGGAGGCAACAGAAAACACAGCGGAATCTGGAAAAAAGCAAGGTGTCCAATATGGCTGGTCTGTAGAGTAGCAAGGCACAGCAAAGTTAAAGGAACAGAGAGGAAAGCAGGATTAGAATCATGCTGTGCTAATCACTCTTTTGAACTTCATTCTGAGGGCAGCAGGAAACCGCTAACGGACTTTAAGCAGGAGAAAGATCAGGCCAGATGAAGTATTAGGAACTTTTCTGGACACAAAGAGAAAACTGGCTGAGCCCTCACAACCTGCCATACTTTATCTAGAACAGCAGATCTTACCGAAAGTTGGCATTATGCCCTCATGGAATCTCTCTTGGGACTTTCTTTTTTTTTACCCTCTTGGGACTTTCTGAGTTGAGGAGGGCTGGTTTAGTAAATGAGTTTGGCCACCCTGTTTGGCCATTGTATTGCTGCCTCTTTCCTACTGTCCACAGCCCAGGACAGGACCAGCAGGAGCCATGAATTCAAAAGACATCTGCTGGTTGTACTGAACAACAACCTATCGGGGCACCTGGGTGGCTCAGTCAGTTAAGCGTCTGACTTTGGCTCAGGTCATGATCTCAGGGTTCGTGGGTTTGAGCCCCGTGTTGGGCTCTGTGCTGACAGCTAACTCAGAGCCTGGAACCTGTTTCAGATTCTGTGTCTCCCTCTCTCTCTGACCCTCCCCTGTTCACGCTATTTCTCTCTCTCTCTCTCTCTCTCTCTCTCTCTCTCAGAAATAAATAAAACATTAAAAAACAATTAAAAAAAAAAAACTTGTCTGGGCCTCCATAACTGGGCACACCAGGGAACCCAGTTTCCTCTGCCTCATGGGCCAAAATGTGGTGGACAGAGCAAGGATCCTTTAGATATCAATGGTTTATTCTTTTCATTAATTTGCTTAAGGTGAGGCTATGGACAACATCCCTCCCCACCCTCCCACCCACCAACACACACCCAGACTAGTATCATTTGCACTCAGCATATTGCTTTCATCTTGAACTTTCAGCCAAACATCTAGCTTTTTAGACCAAAGCCGTTTTAGCTTGGTGGTGGGCAATGTCTTCTGATTGCCCTGCCAATCTGGGGTCTTTAGATTTAGGGGTGGGAAGAAAGTGTCCTGTGTCCCCTTGAGGCTAAGGCCCAGGACAGCAGGGTGAGATTTCCAAAATGTGGCCTAGCTGATCCTTCCTTCCTCCCATGCCTTCCCACTGTTATAGGATAAAATCTAAACAATTTAGACGGCCTACAAAACCCTTTGGGATCACTCCCTTCCACCAGCTGTCCCCCTGCCTGGAGGGCCCTTCCCCTAGATATCCCTGTGGTGGTACCTTCTTATCATTCAGGTCTCAAATTAAATGGTACCTTTCAATTTGGCCTCCCTGACAACCCACTCTAAGGTAACTGGATAGTCACTCTCTATCTCATCAGCAACTGTATTTTCTTCATACCATATGTCACCATCCAAAATTAGTTGTTTATCTACTTGCTGACTGTTGGTTTTCTCCCTCTAGGATGTGGCCTGACAGCTTGGTTCTTGTCTGCTGCTTGGTTCTTATCCACTGTTTTATCCCCAGTACCTAGAACAATGTCTGGCACATAGTAGGTGCTGAATGAATGAACAGTCCTGGCCTGTCTTCATCCTACTCCATCCCTGCATTATTCCCTAAGCTTTGGAGGGATGGAGGTGGGTAGAGGTCTTCAGACCTGCCTTGCTAATGATAACCCCTAATTGCTTCAGCCTGGAATGACTTTCCTCCCTTCCTGACCACCAGGCAACCTCCTTGCCCCCACACTTATTTTCCCTTTTCTTCCAAATGTTTAAATCCTCCCAGATATTCAAGCCTGGTGCACGTCTCCGTCAAGGCACATATCACTGTACTGCAATGAGACATTTACCTCTATCTGCCCCACACGCCCGTGTCTGTGAACTCCTAAAGGCAAGGATTCATTTACCTCCTTCTCCCTAGTACACAAGACAGTAGCCAGCATACAGTAAGCACTTCACGAATGTTTGTTGACTGACTAAGTAGGAAATTGTGGTTCAGAGAAACATGGATAAGGAAGCCATGGTCATATTTTCTGGCCATGGTAGGAGTGGTTGTCACAAATCTAGACCTACAGCAGAGAGGTAGCCTCTTCCCTGTGTGCCAAACCAGGAAAATAACACCACATTAAATTCTGATAATGCAGAGCAAAAGGGGTGGGTATGTCACAAAAGACCCTGCCTCTCATCATCCATGTACTCCCACAGATAGGAGTACAGGAGAACTCTCACTATTGACTCTTGCAGGATTAAACAAGGAGGCCCAGAAAAGTGCCAGCTGCAGTTTGCACAGTGCTTCCCACCCCTCCAAGCATGTCCTCAAACTTTATCTCACTATGGTCTCTGGGGAAGGAAAGCAATTTTCGTCCTATCAGTGAGACTCAGAGAGGTCCAGCAGCCTCCCCAAGGAGTGAGGTGCTCTATTAGCAGTGCCTTTATTCTGCTATTTGGGAGCCCTTAACATGCTCATCCAAGATTTAGCTGCTAAGCTCCTAGAAGTGTGTGTAATTATTGTTGTTTACAATATAGAACAGCAGAATGTGTAATTAGGTGCTTTTAATAAAGTCTTTTTGGATGATGCTGATGCTGATGGTGCTGAAGATGATGGCAATTTTTGATCATGATGACGATGAAGATGCTATCCTTGAAGACAAGAGACAGGAGGGTACCCTCCTCTCAGAAAGGAGCCAGAGCTGGCACCACCGGCAAAGGGCTGATCAGGATGCAGCACTGCCTAGTATATGATCTAAACTCAAGTTGGGCCACCATGACCTCCTCAGGGCTCTTTTCTAATTGTTTGTGTGGCCTCACCAAGTGTCAATTTCCTCACCTCTAAATGGAGAGATTATTACCTGACTCTCCTGGTTGTTGGGAGGCTCTTTGTAAGTAATCAAACAGGCTCATTATCACCGAGCCTTTATCACAGTAAGTGCTTTATGGTTACACTAGCAAATTCTTATAAACAGCACACTTTATGACAGGTGATGTTCTAAGCACTTTATACATATTAGCTCATTTATGTAACACACTATAAGGTAGGGATGAACATCATCACCTCTGTTATATAAAGACTCTGAGGCACACATCAGGAAGTAAAATAACTTGACAATGGTCACAGAGCCACAAAGTGCCAGACCTGGGTGTTGGACCAGGTGTGAGTCCAGAGGCATCACACATCTGTTGTGACCATGGAGATGCACTGCTCAGTTTTCCCTTTGAGAGAACTGTTGCAGTGGGCAGAGCTGGGCCACCTTGAGACCCATAACAGCATCCACATCGCGGCCTTGCTTGTTCTGGGACACTCTCAGCCTCTGACCCACAGCCAGAGACAGGCCATTCTTGCCCAACACTCCTCTGACTGGCAACTTTTGTGTGCATGTGGTAAAATATACCTAACATGAAATTTACCAAGTTTACCATTTTAGCTATCTTTAAATATATAGATCAGTGTCATTAAGTACATTCACATTGTTGTGCAACCATCACTGTCATTCATCTTCAGAACCTTTTCATCTTCAAACACTGAAACCTCATACCCATTAAACATTAACTCCACAGGGTGCCTGGGTAGTTCAGTTGGTTAAGCACCTGACTCTTGATCTCAGCTCGGGTCTTAAACTCAGGATTGTGAGTTCAACTCTGTGTTGAGCTCTGCACTGGGTGTGGAGCCTACTTAAAAAAAAGAAAATAAGAAAAAAAAATTTGGGTGCCTGGGTGGCTCAGTCAGTTGAGTGTCCAACTCTTGATTTTGGCTCAGGTCATGAACTCACCCTCTCATGAGGTGAGTTCTCATCAAGCCCCACACCAGGCTCAGCACTGGGTATGGAGCCTGCTTAAGATTCTCTCTCTCCCTTGCTTTCTGCCCCTGTCTCACACACACACACTCTCTCTCTTAAAAAAAAAAAAAAAAAAAAAAAAAAAAA
>NW_024083275.1:0-15500 GCF_003009895.1 Hyaena hyaena | reverse complement strand
CTGAAACAGACTCCAGGCTCTGAGCTGGCAGTCAGCACAGAGCCCGATGCGGGGCTCGAACCCACGAACCGCGAGATCATGACCTAAGCGAAAGTCGGACGCTTAACCGACTAAGCCACCCAGGCGCCCCAAGAACAACTCTTAAGAAGTAGATGGCATTGCTTTTTCCATTTGACAGATGGGGAACCCAAGACTCAGGGATTGTTATCTTGCACAGGGATGGACTATTGGAGAGGCCTATCTCTCAGAGCATGACCCTTTTCCCTGAGTGGTGTCTGCAGGTCAGGAATACTTGGAACAGTAATTTAATTATTTTAGCTCATTTTCACATTTTCAAGCTGGAGGAACGAGCCAGGCAATCAAAGCTCCCTGAAGCAAACACAGATGGAGAGCAGGTGGAACATGGGTGAAGGTTCTCACTTTGAACACTTAGCTGAGTTTTTGGCTTGGATCCCTGTTGGAGTTTCTGCTCTGGATGTCCTGCGCTGACCCTGCTCACTTCTGCATATTTATTCAAAAATGGGAAATTGAGTACACTTCTCTGAGAACTCATCACCAAGATTTGCTGATGGTTTAGGAAACCATTTCCCACATGAGTTTCAGGTTAACACCCCAGAGAGACTCTCCAATATCTGGGCGACCTTTAGCTTACCCCTGCTGAATGGTCATGAGGACAGCCAACTTTGTTCTCTTCTAAGGTGATAATAGAGCCAGGGTGAGGCATACCCAGTGTCCTTAGTTTAGGAGTAAAAGTTGGACTGTGTGTTGAGGCCCTGCTTCTCTTGGGTCCCTGGACTTCTTGGCTGGCCAAAGGAGGGTCTGCTTTAGGCGGTCATTTTTATAATGTTTGGTGACTAATTACAGCTTTCTAGTTCTGATAGTCCCATGCTGACTACAGAGAAGAACAGGGAGGAGGGAAGCTGGGTCAATGTTCTCAACCCCGGGGACAGAAGCTAGCCCCACATGAGCCATGTTGGAGTGGAAAGAATGCTGGCCCAGGTGTCTGAAGACCTAAAGGAGAGGTGTCTCAGGGACTCAGCTTCCTCTTCTGTCAAGGGGGTTTATGATACCCATTTACATACTCTCTAGACATTGGGTAGGGCAAATCCAGGACTGCTGTGAGTAGCTGTGTTAAGCTGAGCTCCAGGGCTGCAACCACATCAGACAAGATCATTTCCCATCTCCCATGCCATTGTTGTTACATGACATTAGAAAAAACACAATGGGATGGGGTGAGGAATTCAGGAGGAAATAAATAACCAGCAAGCATTTCTTTAGGGTCTGATGTTCTCATTTTATAGATGGGGAACTCAGGCTCTGTGAGATAGATTAATAAGTAACTTATGTAGCAAGAGAGGCAAAGACTGGATTCAGATCCAGACCTTCCTGGTTGCCTTTGGCCTATTTGCCTGGGCATCAGATGCTTCTGAAAAGGATTAATGTAGATTAGCCTTATTCTCCCTATCAGTTCTCAGTGTGTTACCAGAGTAGCCTCTGGGGCTGTTATTGTGCCTTTCAAGTCCTCTGTCTTTGGTTGAGGAAAGTCCAGTGCATAGGACTTTTCTTTCACCCACATTTCATTGGCTGCTCCTGCTACCACCTCTCCCACTGGGCTGTCCCAGGTGGCTGGAGTGAAGACATAATAAATTCTGTTAAGGAAGGACTTGCCTTTGTTTAGAGAAATGCTGTTGTAGCCATCCTAGGGCAGAAGGAGAGAACAAGAGAAAGCAAAGGATGGCCAGAGACTCTGCTTATAAAATAGATGACCCAAATTTCACTTTCTCCATGAGACCAATGCACACGTTCCTATTTAAAATTGAATCCTGCGTCCCCCAGAATGCTTGGTCCTTCACATTCACTTTTGCTTTCCTCTGTCTTTTTGTCAGAGTAGTCACCACATTCTAATCTACCCTGTAATTTGCTTACTTATCACCTTACTTATGTTTTCTGTCTCACACTCATGACAACACTTTAGGAGGGCAATTTCTGTGTCTTTGCTCAGATACCTCCCAAATGCCTGGAGGAGACCTGAAGGTCAAATGGATAAGAGGTATTTTCAGGGCACCGGGTTGTTCAGTCAGTTAAGCATTTGACTTTTGATTTTGGCTCTAATGGTTTGTGAGATAGAGCCCCATATCTCAAGATGGAGCCCTGTGTCAGGGCTTGGGATCTTCTGTCTCTCTCTCTTTCAGCTCCTCCCTGGCTCACGTTCTCTCTCTCTTTCTCTCAAAATAAATAAATGAATAAAAATTTGTTTTTTTAAACAAAGAGATATTTTCAAGAAGAGGGAACTCCAGGTTTAACTGTAGGCTGGGGATGTTGGTTGTGATGTATGGTGTCGTGTGGTGTGGTGGTGGTGGTGGTGGTGGTGGTGGTGGTGGTGGTGTGTGTGTGTGTGTATGGATGTCCATTCCTCTCTGTGTGTGCATTTGTGTTCATGTGTGCATGCCTGTGGTTAATGATGTGTGTGAATATATGTCTGAGTTTTTACGTATGCCAGTGTGAGCCTGAGTGTGCATGTGCATGTGTCTGAGGTGGCGGGGACAGCAGAAAGAAGAAAAGGGCAGGTAACTCCAGTTTGCACTCAATGTCAGGAGCACCGATGGCACAATGTGAGGCTGCTGGGAGGTGCCAACCCAGGTTATCATCAATAGTGGCTTCTCCGATGGTGAGGCTGGGTGAACTGGAGTTTTGGTGGTGGCAGCAGCAACACTTGTGGGTCCCTCACACCATTGTGTAGGACATGCTGCAAGCAAGTGTTTTGTGACCCCTCTACCCTGTGAGGCTGCACAGTGGGTTTACCCTCATCTTGGCTAAAGGACCCTGAATCTTAGTGAGGCCCCACAGGGCCTGACTTCCCTTTCCTGAGCTGCATGGACCCTACATGGCCTGATTCTGAGTTCTGACTGCCTGGGCTGTGTGATCTTGGGCAAGTCTCTTATCTTTCTCTTCTGTGCCTTGGTTTCCTCCTCTGTAAATGGGCTAATCAAGGTGACTGCTTTATCAGGCTGATATAAAGTGATGTTTGTGATATATTAACAGATACTGGAACCTATTCAGTGGGTCACAGCTAATATAATACCATGCCCAAGACACACCGTACTCTCTTGTATGTTTTGCCAAAGGCAAGCCTTAACCAAAGTTGCACCCGAATTCTAGAGGTCTCAGAGAGTTGACCAACTGCACAGCTACCAAAGGATTAAGCTTCCTGTGACCCTGTGGCTGGGCAGAGTCCAGTCAGACCCAGAAGCCCCTCCCTGCAAGCAGCTGTGCTTTCTGATTGTGTAGTCATCTGCTATATAAGGCCCTTCACACACCTGCTCTAAACCTCTGCTGGGATCCACCTTCTGCAGGGCAGTCTCCAAGCCAGACTCTGAAGGTGAGGGGCTAAAGCCAAGCTGTGGTGGGGGCCCATCTTGGGAGAAGCTGAAACCAAGGAAAGGGCATTGTGGGGGTGGGGGGTCCAGGGCATTCTCATGGCTCTGGCTCTTTTAGCAGCACTCAGGAGAGGGAAGCCTGGAGAGGAGAGATGTGTGCATTGCGGGGCTTGCTCTCGGTGTGGTGCTGTGTCCTTTTCATACCTGCTAGGAACTCTGCCTGCCTGTGTATAAAATAAAAGTAATTGTAGTAGGACCCTCTCAAGCTATTGAAAATATCCAGTGATAGAATGAGTGGAAGGAAGTACTTTGTGAAGGGGTTTTTCAGATGCTACATGTTCGCATTTTCCATATGTGGCCCCCTGCCCCAACCTCCACCTCACTGGTTTCTCTCTTCAGAGATGGCAAGCAGGGCCCAAGTTCTCGCTACATCCAGGCTCTGACTCTGTCATGTGTCTCTGGACTGAATTCTGATCTCTCTGGGCCACCTTTATGTCCTCCTGAAAATGAGGCTATCATGTTTATGCCACAGGAAGAAGCAACTTATGTACTAGACATGGATGCTATGGCCTTTTTACATTCACATCTTTCCTTCCCTTTCCCTCCTCCTCCACACTCACAAGGCTTGAGTAGGCCCTTCCCAGGAGGCTCACCTCCATGAGCCTCTCACCCTACTGGGGTCCTGGAGCTTGGAGGCGTGATCAGGCATGGGGATATGCAGGGTAAAATGAAGAGAACATTTGCCACAAGCTCCAAACCAGACATACTTAATTTTTCTCCTTGGTTTTCTATATTTTGTGGCCATTAGATACTAAACGGGCCCATCTGCCTCCCCTGGTTTAACTAGTTTATCTTCCTTTTCACCAACACCTAATAAGTCAACTAAAGGATCATCGTTGCAGTGGTGTGTGTGGTGTGCATGTGTGTGTGTGATGTGGAGAGGTGAGAGGTGGGAGGCAGGCTGCAGCTCCCAGGTGAAGGTCACTTTTCCCTATCATGGTGCAACTCAGCTTTGGAGCTTGAAGGATTCAGACTGAAGTCCCAATTTTGTCCTAACAAGCTGGGTGGATTTGGGGAGCATTCATTATCTCTCTGTCTTTAAGTTTCCCACCTGATGAGTGCCACACTGCACGCTGTAATAAAGGAACTGTTCCAAAGCTGAGCTGGCCGATAAGCCATCACTAGCCAGGTGACTGAGAAACAAAAGGTTTTTTTTTTCATTCCTTCAATGAATCTAAATTTAAGTAGCCACATGCAGTTTGTGGCTACCATTTATAGGATAAATGAGCTAACAATCAGGAAGGACTCCGTGCAGAGACAGATACTTCCCCTCCTTGCTCCTTTGATACATGGGCAAGATGAAATTCTGGGAGCTCTGATTCAGGGTCCTAATGAATACAGAGAAACCGTAGCTATCAGATGATTAGTGGGTACAGAAAGACTGGTATGGTGGAGACTCTGGTTCAGTCCTGTAGGCTGATTGTGTTCAGCCCTGGGGCTCCGGGACTCACATGTGTTAGAGGCAGTGTGGGTGGTGGTTAGAGGCCTGAACCAACCACAGCTCTATCACCTCCCAAGAATGTGACCTTGACTTTGAGTGGTTTATTTATCCTCTCATTTCCCCTATGAAATGAGGGTGATGCTAATAACAGTACCTGTCTGCTAGGGTGGAGGCATTACATAAATTAAAGAACATAGAGTGCTCAGAATAGAGTGAGTCTTCAATTGGTGTCTGCCCATTGGGGTGGTGATGACTGCAACGAGCCCCTGAATTATGTGTCTGAGGCCAGATATTACCTAGAAGATTACATTATGCTCTGGGACAGCAAAGCCTAGCTTTCTTCTTGGATCCAATCCCCATTAGGGCTGGAAATCATCTGCTTGCCCATGTTGTACCTGAAGTGGCTCTGTAGGAAAGGTACAGTCTGTGTTTTGTATCTGTGTGTAGATGCTTCTTCAGGCATCCAGGACTGGGGAAAACCCAGACTGATACAGGTAAAAGGACAGCATAGAAACTGCATCACAGCTGAGTATGCTGATTCTTTCTTTCACAAGGATGGGCTGTGTGCTGGGCTTGTCAAAATAAGACTACAACTAGGGGATGTTCCAAGACCTCAGACTACCTTATTTGTGTCTCTTCAAGCTTACAGCTGTGCAGCCACAGTCCTTGTCCTTGGGAGACACCAGATCCAGCACCATGAAGGGCATCCTCCTTACCTGTATCATCGCAGCACTTGTGGTAACAGCTGTAGGTGAGGGAAAACAATGACACCCTTTGGGAATGAAGACCTCTTTTCACACCTCATCAACGTCTTATCACTATTGTTGCTCTGGGGTTCTCTCATGTGGCCTCTCATGTCAAAGTGTGGTCAGTGGGTAATGGGAGACCCCTCTGTGCACACTGGTGTTAGTGGAGCTGCTCTGTGCTGTGGGTCTTCCCACTGGGAAATGGTGGACAGTGGAAGGAAACTAATGGGGATGGCTCCATCTCACAGCCTCAAGTTTGGGGGATGCCAGAGGGAAGGGATGCCATCCCAGTTATTCCTTTACCTTGAGATGGATGTGGAGCTTTGTCCCGCATACACTCTATAAGTGTTTCCTGAATGTTGACAATGCTGGACATCTTGTCTCCCCAGAATCCCTGAGTTGTGTGCAGTGTAATTCATTGACAAACTCCTGTGTCAACAGCAACATCACTGAGTGTCCCTCAGATGCCAATGTCAGTTGTACCAGTTTTGTGGCTAACTCTTCTCTAGGTGAGTTTGGGATGTTATAACCCTCATTTCTGGGATTTGCATGGGGCAGGAGCTGGAGAGGGTGGCACGGGAAGAAAGGAAGGCTGAGAAACAGCCCAGCTGTGCAAAGAGAGAGAGATGAGGTCATGAAGATGCCTTCCAGAAGAAGTAAAACGCAGAAGTCAGATGAGAATGCAAGAGCAAACAGACAAGGCCTGTGGCTTTTTGAAATTGCTGCCCTTGACCGAAACCTCATTCTGGACCTCTGTTAGTGGATGTGAGAAGCAGGGGAAGGTCTTAGTAAATTGCAAAGAAGGCAATTTGCTCTAGTTGCTTGCATTCTTCACTCTTTATGCCCCCCTTTTCTCTTTCTTAGTGTTCATTCCTGTTCCAGATCCAGCATACTTTCATTCATATTACTTCCCAGTGTGTTTTGCCGGCACTACTGTTACCTCTCTCTCAGAGCACTTAGATTTCTTTTTAACTTTTTATTATGGGCTTTTTAAAATATGGACAAAAGCAGGAAGAAGACTATAATGCATTGCCATGTAACCACTATCCTGTGTCAATAATCAACATTTTGGTTTTTTTTTTCAATAATTATCTATTTATTTTTTTGAAATTTCTTTTTTTATTTTTTGGTTTTAAAGTTTATTTTTTAAGAGAGAGAGAAGGAGAGAGAGAGAGAGCACAAATGGGAGAGGGGCTGAGAGAGAAGGGAGCAGAGAGAGAATTCCAAGCAGGCTCCAAGCTGTCAGCACAGAGCCCAATGTGGGACTCAAATTCATGAACCATAAGATCATGGCCTGAGTCAAAGTTGGATACTTAACCAACTGGGCCACCCAGATGCCCCTGCAATAGTATTTTAATTTTTTAATGTTTTATTTATTTTTGAGAGAAAGAAAGAGAGAAAGACAGCGTGAGCAGGGGAGGATCAGAGAGAAGGGAGACACAGAATCTGAAGCAGGCTCCAGCCTCTGAGCTAGCTCTCAGCACAGAGCCCGACGCAGGGCTCGAACCCACGAACTGTGATATCACGACCTGAGCCGAAGTCAGATGCTTAACCGACTGAGCCACCCAGGCGCCCCCCCCCCCGCAATAGTATTTTAAAACAAACCTAGAGGAACAAGGGGGAGAAGAAGGGCGGAAATGGTGGGGGAAAGGGAGAGAGGCAAACCACGAGAGACTCTTGAATGCTGACAAAAACTGAGGACTGATGAATGTGGGGGGGAGGGGGGATGGGCATGGAGGAGGGCACTTTGGGGATGAGCACTGAGTGTTATGTGGAAACTAATTTGACAATAAACTATTTGTAAAAAAATAAATAAATAAAACAAACTTAGATATCATGTAATTTCGCCTAAAAATACTTCACTATTCATCTATGATAAGGACTTTTTTTTTCTTTTTACATAAATAAAATACCATTGTATGCCTAAGAAAATTATCTGGAATTCTTTAATTTCTTCTAATAACCAGGTCATCTTAAAAATGTCTCAATTGTTTCAGATGTTGTGTTATAGTTAATGTATTAGAATTTGTATATAAACAAAATCCCCACACTGTATTTTGCTGTCAGATCTATTATATCCAATTTGTTTTGTAACAGGTATTATCATTTTGTTGTTGTTGTTCAATCCCATTGAATTTTTGGAGAAGCTGGGCCATATGTCCTATAGTTCTGTCTTTGTCTCATTTTCTGGCTTCAGTTAATTGCTTCCTTGTGGTATCATTTCTTTCTTCCCCTATTCCTGATATTTTCCTAAAATTGGACCCACGGTTATCAGTAGAAATTTCTTCAATAATGGAAATATTTACATTAATTCAGTCTTATATAATAGCCTCATGTGGCTATTGGCCACTTGAAATGTGGTTACATGAGTGAAGAGCTGAATTTTAAATAGCCACATATAACTACTAACTACCGTATCAGATAGCTCTGACCTAGAAGCTTGACTGTATTCAGGTTTAACATCAGATTGCACTTAGGACCATCATATCTGCTTGGCTGTTTTTCAAGATGCTAAGATTGATCAGTGCACTCTGGAATATTGGCCTGAGTCACCATTTTCAATCTCCTCATCGGTCTTTGACCTGAAGTTTAGCCTGTATCTCTACCACTCTCCTGCTAAAGGAAGAAACTGCCTCATGGAGAAAGATTTTTCTTTTTGCAGGAAACTCACCCTAGTGTCTCAAATCACATTGAACTGAGGGTATGTTTTCCACTGTTGCTTGAAGCAGTCACTATCCAGGGCCCCTGCCCTCTCTGAAGCTTCAGCACCCAGGGATGACATTCTGTGTTTGTCGTTGTGCAGTGGGAGCCATCACATTATACCAGGATAATGCCTGCTCTGCAGAGAACTGCAGGGAAGGGAGAAGCATTGTTGATGGTTTCACTGTCCACGTGTCTGATGAAGAACGCTTCCATTTTACAAGCCAGTGTTGCCAAGGGAAGGAGTGCAATGACATCAGTGATGCTCTGGGTGAGTGCTGGCAATGTGCCATCCTCCCTCTGTCCACCTGACTCTGTCCTTCCTTTGCCACCTGTGGTCCTCACCCTCTGGGGGAACATCTGGAGTCCAAGAGCTTCAGTACATATCTGGGCAATATCAATAGCTGACTTACAATAATTACATGGGAAACCCACCACTACTTTCATGCTTTTTTCCTTTCTAAGTACAGAGAGAAATCACAGCACTCCAAGTTGTATGGAATTAGATGCTTATTAGTAGTTCTCAAATTCTGTGGTCTCAGGCCTTATTTTAAGACTGTAGGTCTTAAAAATTATTGCAAACTCCAGAGAACTTTGATTTATGTGAATCATAAGCTCAGTATTTACTGTATTGGAAATTTTAAAAATTAAAAGAATTTACAAAATGGAATTTTAAAATCTTTATGGAGCTCATTGAAAAACAATAAACCCACATGTTAACATTAATAACATTTTAAATAGAAAAAGGTATATCTTCCAAACCAAACATGATATTTAGTGAGAAAACCAAACGCCTTTGGTTTCTGGCTTAACAGAAAACAACTGGGTTTTCAGATTTGCCTGTGCATTTAATCTGCTGCAATCTCTTATGTCATGTAGCATTTCAAAAACTCCACTGTACATTCGTGAGGGAAATAGTAAAAGAGGCAATGAACATCTTAGTATTATCATGAAAATGGTTTTGACCTTGTGGACTCCCTGAAAGTTTCTTGGGGATTCTCATGATTTCTTGGATCATAATTTGAGAAATGTTGGTCTATACCAAAGCACTCTCTCCCTCTATCTCTTTAGCATTTATTTATTTTTGAAAGAGAAGAAGCAGAAGAGGGACAGAGGGAAAGAGAGAGAATCCCAAGCAGGCTCCTCGCTGTCAGTGCAAAGCCCAACATGGGGCTTGAACTCATGAACTGTGAGATCCTGACCTGAACTGAAATCAAGAGTAGGATGCTTAACTGACTGAGCCACCCAGGTGCTCCCCCCCACGCCCCTGCAAAGCTCTCTTTCTAAAGAGAAGAAAACAAATCCAATAAGGCAGAGTTAGTTGGCCATAGTTCTAGTACAGGTCATTAATAGCAGAACTGGGTCTCAGTAGAATTTTGTTAAATAATGGCATATGTTCATTTACTCAGAGAAGGACTTATTTCTCTTTATTCATTTTTGTGGGGTACCTGAGTGGCTCAGTCGGTTGAGCGTCAGACTTTGGCTCAGGTCATGATCTCATAGCTCGTGAGTTCAAGCCCCGCGTTGGGCTCTGTGCTGACAGCTTAGAGCCTGGAGACTGCTTCCGATTCTGTGTCTCCCTCTGCCCTTCTCTCACTCGCAGTCTCTCTCTCAAAAATAAATAAAACCATTTTAAAAATTTGGAGTTTTACTCATTTTAGAGAGGCGGGGGCAAAGCATGAGTGGGGGAGGGGCAGAGAGAGAGGGAGACACAGAATCTGAAGCAGGCTTCAGACTCTGAGCCGTCAGCACAGAACCCAACACAAGACTCAAAATCACTGTGAGATCATGACTTGAACCGAAGTTGGATGCTTAACTGACTGAGCCACATAGGCACCCCTATTCAGAGAAAGATTTAGTAATAGCTATACACTTATTGACATGCTCAGTATAGCTGACTAATGTCATTGGTCGGTTTTAGATAAAAATCTTACCTTTCCCTTCTCAGCCCAACACACCCACTGACCACAGTTCTTCAAGACTGAATGGTTTGTAAGGGCAAGTGTGTAGGTTGTGTGCTGTGACTGTTTTGGTGGGATATGTAACTGGTTGGGATTACTAGTGTCTTCATGCAATTACCCATTCTCAAGATCTGTTTGGCGAGCATATTTGCTTGCTTGTCTCCTTCAGTACAAAGGCACTGCTATGTTATGTGTTACAACACTGTTCTAAATTACTCTTATTATTTCCAGCTCCTCTACCAGAAGATGTGTCCAACACAGAGTGTCTTGCGTGTTATGGATCTAATGAAAGTTCCTGTAGTGTGAAACCCAGGAAATGTTATAAAGAAGAATGGTGTGTCAATCTAGTTGCAGAATTTACAACTGGTATGTCTTGGGGTTTTAATTGTCGTTTATGGGACTTGAGTTGAAAACACATCAAGTCTTGGGTAATAAGTTCTGGGTTAACAAAAGAAGGTTGGGAGAGGTTAGTAGGATTAAAAAAAAAAAAACAAAAAACAAGGTCAGAATGCTTTGAGATAGTGAGGCTGTTAATGTAGCCTTGAGATGGTTGCTATTTCCACCTCCTTAGTCCAGAACCATTCATTCTGGACTGTCTACCTCTTGAACCTTGTTGTACTGTGGCTTATAATCAAGCCAGGTCTGTTTAAGTGCATCATGTCAATCCTGGCATTTATTTCTTTACTAGGTTGGAGTGTTATGTGGGTGTGTGTGTTTGACTTTTATTTCCTTTTAATACTTATACTTTTTTCTCTACTTGTCACTGAAAAGTGTTGGCTTATGACAACTTGGATCACCTGACTGAAAGAGTCAGATTGGGCTTTAATAGCCAACAAATTTTTCTTTTCTACAAAAGTAATTGGATATTAACCATTATGAACTACAAGTTAACATGTATGTATGTATGTATGTATGTATTTAGGAAGAGAGTAAGGGAGGGGCAGAGAGAGAGAGAGAGAATTCAAAGCAGGTACTGTGCTGTCAGCAGAGAGCCTAATGTGGAGCTTGAACTCAGAAACTGTGAGATCATGACCTGAGCTGAAACCAAGAGTCTGAGACTTAACTGACTGAGCCGCGCAGGAGCCCCAAAAGTTAATCATTATAAAACACAAAGCTAATACATTTATTATTCTTTACATATCCCGGCAGATGTTATACCTGAGTATTTAAAAAATAATATCTTAAGTTGGGTTATGTTCATTACTGTTAAAAAACAACCTCTAAATTCTCTGGCTTAATGTAGCAGATGTTTATTTTTTGCTCATATGGCAGTTGATTGCAGAGTCCTGGGGCCTGTTTTCCTTCTATCTTGAGGCTCTAGTTCCCACCTGCCCAGGACTTGGCAGCTTCTTGCGATATTCTTTGCATCTCACCAATAGGTCGGGGAAAGATGAGGAGTGGAGGAAGGCAGGAAAGTCTTTTCTTTTTTATATTTCAATGTTTTTATTTATTTCTGAGAGAGAGACAGAGACAGAGAGACAGAGAGAGACAGAGACACAGAGAGAGAGAGAGAGACAGCCTGAGTAGGGGAGGGTCAGAGAGAGAGGGAGACACAGAATCTGAAGCAGGCTCCAGGCTCTGAGCTGTCAACACAGAGCCCGATGCGGGCTCGAACCCACGAACCATGAGGTCATGACCTGAGCCAAAGTTGGACGCTTAATTGACTGAGCCACCTAGGCGCCCCAAGTCTTTTCTTTTTAATGTTTATTTATTTTTGAGAGAAAGAGGGGGGGCAGAGAGAGGGAGACAGGGGACCCAAAATGCCCCCCCCACACTGACAGTAGAGAGTCCCATAGGGGGCTCAACTCATGAACCAACTGAGCCACCCATGCACCCAGGCAGACAGGTTATTACAGGCAAGGCCTGAAAGTACATTCATCACTCTATCAGATTCTGTTGACTGGGACCAAAACTGCATTGGAAGGTGGAAATGCATTCTAATGGATCTAGTGGTGGCCCAACAGGAAAGGAAGAGACATGAAGCTAAAACTAGAACAGCCAGTGAGACTCTGTCACAATATGGCCAAGAATAGTAATAGTTTAAGAGCACCAACACCCAAGTACAACTTAATTTCAACTTTTGCTAATGGCAATTATAGTATTGGAAATCCATATTTACATGAAATTGCAGATTTTTCAGTGGGGTCAAACATCACAAGTATCTTCAACCTCTTTTTACTTTTTAAAAAAATAAACTTTATTTTTTAGAACAGCTTTAGGTTCACAGAAAAACTGAGAGGAAGGTAGAGAGATTTTCACATACCCCTGTCCCCACACATACATAGCCTCCCCCTACTATCAACATTCTGCACCAAAATGGAGCATTTGTTGTAATCTATGAACCTACATTGACACATCGTTATTACCCAGAGTCCAAGGTTTACATTAGGGTCCACTGTTTGTACTGCATATTCCACAGGTTTTGACAAGGGTATAATGACATGTGTCTACCATTATAGCATCACACAGAGTAGTTTCACTGCCCTAAAAATCCTCAATTAATCTCTTACTGCTGGTAATCTATGATCTTTGTACTCTCCCCATAACTGATTTTATCAGAATATCATATATTTGGAATCATATAGTATGTAGCTTTTTCACATTGACTTTCACTTAGTGATATGTATTTAAGAAATTTTTTTTAATGTTTTATTTATTTCTAGGAGAGAGAGACAGCGTGAGCAGGGGAGGGTCAGAGAGAGAGGGAGTCACAGACTGAAACAGGCTCCAGGCTCCGAGCTGGCAGTCAGCACAGAGCCCGACGCGGGGCTTGAACCCATGAACCCTGAGATCATGACCTAAGCAAAAGTCGGACGCTCAACCGACTAAGCCACCCAGGCGCCTCTATGGGATGGATTTTTTTTAAATCCATAGTGTTTGACTTAATTGGAAAGCTAGGCAGATGAAAGCCATCGTACATGTACGGTTTTGTTATTTGTGTTGCTTGGCACATATCTTTGTGCTTGTCCACTTTCCCCCAATACTGTAGATGTGTACCAAGCAGCACATTTCTGTAGCTCACTCTAATTCAATCTCCAGCATTGCTACTTTCTATTAAAAAAAATAATTCATTGTTTTTTTCAAAGAGATTTGGAGATTTTTCCTTCCTTTTCAAAAAAATATGAAGCCCTTCTTCTGATGAGTAGCTAGCCCCCTCCTCCAGTTATTTCCTCTCCTGTGAACTGCCTGTCCCCCAGGGCTGTTTAAGTTGTAGCCATTAGAGCAATACTGGCACATACTATGAGCTCAGTAACGGTAGCTGCAATCACAACCACATCTTCTTTGCAAATTCCCTTGGCCTTTCCCTAGGACTTGCACCTTTAACAGGGTTAAATATAATATAATTTAGATTTAGAATTAAGACCACCTCCATCTGATTTAGAATTAAGATCACATCCAGTTTTCTTAGAAAAACTCAGGCAGAGAGAACTCAGGTCCAGAGAAAAGTGGGGATGGAAAGCAGAACCTGGAGGAGGGGAGCCTGGGAGAAGTCCTTCCTAGATCGAGAGCAGAGGGCTTCAGGATTTTGAGCCCATCCCTGGATTTTGTCACCTGCAAGCTCCTCAGGAAAACACTTGAGATTTGAGTCCCAGGCCCATGTCTGTGATCTCAGCCTTGCATCCACCTTCTGGAGCTTCAGTTTCTTCTGGAGTTAGGTGGGGGGTCTGGGTTCTGACCTCTGTGGTTCCTCCATTACCATTTGGTGTTCTTTTTTTAAAAATGTTCATTTATTTTGAGAGAGAGAGAGAGAGCGCAGGGGAGAGACAGAGAGAGAGAGGGAGAAAGGATCTGAAGCAGGCTCTGTGCTCTCTGTGGGGAGCCCCACATGGGGCTGGAACTCACAAACTGCGAGATTATAACCTTAACCAAAATCAAGAGTTAGACGCTTAACAGGCACTGCTCCATTTGGTGTTCTTGATCCTAGGCCCTTTCTCCAAGCCCCTGTTTTAGATCTAAAACAGGTTACAGGTTGCTGTGAGGCCTGTGGAAGAAGAGCAAAAAGGAATGCGAAGTCCTTACTGTCTCCATTGCATTCACAGAGTCTAAGACGCTTGTATTGAAAGGCTGTTCCAACATCAGTAACGCGACCTGTCAGTTCTTGTCTGCTCAGAACCGGACTGTTGGAGGAGTCATCTTCCGAAAGTTTGAGTGTGTAGACGGTGTTAACACCTCCTCAACTGCCGTTCCCAATGCGACCTTGACTACCCCTCCTGTTGGCAGTTCCTCAACACCCATCTCCAATGAGCCCACCACCCCGGACACGGGCTCCAAAGTCTCTTTCACCCCTGCAGCCTTTGCCAGCCTCCTTCTGCTGGGGCTGCTACTCTGAGATCCAATAGCCACCTTCAAATGCCTCACCCTTTCCCTCAGTAAATGGCAGTCAGAGCCTTCCAGGCAAAGCCCTGTGACAGCCACATTTTTCTCCATTATTAAAGCACTGGTTCACTGGCTGGCCCAATCTGTCCTGATATGCTCTGGGCTGGGCTTCCTTTCAGCTACTGTCCAGCACCACCTCCCAGTTTCTTATATTTGAAACCTGTTCACCTTAATGTGTGGGCTCCCAGGACCTCCCTAATCTGCTCTGCTTGCTTCTGAGAAACAGACCCTTTCACCTTATTGACATTTTCTTTCTACAGCTCTGCACTTCTGAGGACTGACATGTCACTGTCCCTACCTGCACACTTAGGGGGCGCCCAGTCATTCCTGTAATACCCTGTGTTAACCCTAGGACCAATATCTGGCTCTTCAGTGATGGTCCTGGCTCTGGTCACAGGCCCACAGTGACATTGTCCACAGGGCCCAAAGAGGGATACAAAGGAGTTGCTGAAGGCTAGAAGACTCCCCTGCCTAACTTCACAGGCAGAGACTAATGCTCTTGGTGCCTCAGCTGACCAGATGTCTCATAGTCTTGCACAAAATGGAATGTAGCTACAGAGCCCCCGTATCTCTTCTCAGAGAACCTACAGTGAAAGACAGAGTTTTTGACTCTATATCAGATACCCAAGGAAAAAGAAAGCTATTCAATCCAATATACACAGAAATACAAGTTTAGTTAATAAGGTGGGCCTTGAACTGGACTTGGAAGAATGGAGTTTTCTGTAATAAAATTTTTATAAAGGTGTATAAACCAGGGGCGCCTGGGTGGCTTAGTCGGTTAAGCGTCCGACTTTCGCTTAGGTCATGATCTCTCTGTTCGTGGGCTCGAGCCCCGCGT
>NW_024083274.1:4617-15812 GCF_003009895.1 Hyaena hyaena | reverse complement strand
TGATGTATGGGCGGGAGTGCAAGTACGGAGCTCCTTACTTCTCCGCCATCTTGCCCTCTCTTCAACAACAGACATTTGTTTATCATGGTTATGGAGGCTGGAAAGTCCAAGGTAAAGGGACCAGCAGATTTGGGTCCTGGAAAGAGCCCTCTTCTTGCCTGGCAGACAGCAGGCTTCTAGCTGTTTTTATGTGTGTCTTTGTATTTATTGCCAGTTTCATACTTTCTTATTGGATACAGTTTTGTAATAAAGCTTGGGGTCCAGAATTGTGATGCTTCCACTTTTTTTTTCAACATGACTCGAGCAATTCGGGGTCTTTTGTGGTTCTATATAAATTTTATAATTGTTTGTTCTAGCTCTGTGAGTAGTGCTGGTGTTATTTTGATAAAGATTGCGTTGGATGTTTAGATTGCTTTGGGTAGTATCGACATTTTAATGACATTTATTCTTCCTACCTAGGAGCCTAGAATGTTTTTCCATTTCTTTGTTTCTTCTTCAATTTTGGTCATAAGCTTTCTGTAGTGTTCAGCATATAGATCTTTCTCCTATTTGGTTAGGTTTATTCCTAGGTAGTTTAAGGATTTTGGTGCAATTGTAAATGCATCTACTCCTTTATTTCTCTTTCTGTCCCTTCATTATTGGTGTGTAGAAATGTGACTGATTTCTGTACATTGATTTTATACCTGTGACTTTGTTGAACTCAGTATCAGTTTTAGAAGTTTTTTTGGGGTTTTCCATGTACAGTATCATGTTGTCTGGGAAGAGTAAATGTTTGACTACCTACTTGCTGATTTGAATGCCCTTTATTTCTTTTTGTTGTCTGATTGCTAAGGCTAGGACTTCCAATACTACGTTGAACAAGAGTGGTGAGAGTGGACATCCCCATCGTGTTCGTCACCTTAGGGAGAAAGCTCTCAGCTTTTCCCCATTGAGGATAATATTAACTGTGGGGTTTTTGTATATGGCCTTTACGATCTTGAGATATGTTTCTTCTATCCTTGAGGGTTTTTACAAGAAATGATGTTGTATTTTGTCAAATGTTTTTTCTACATCTATTGAGAGGATCCTGTGGTTCTTATCCTTTCTTTTATTAATGTGATGTATCACATAGATTGATTTGCAGGTATTGAGCTGCCCCTGCATTCCAGGAATAAATCACACGTGAATGTGGTGAATAATTTTGTTAAATGTATTGTTGGATCCGGTTTGCTAGTATCTTGTGGAGAATTCTTGCATCCATGTTCATCAGGGAAATTGGTCTGTAGATCTCCTTCTTAGTGGGGTCTTTGTCTGGTTTTAGAGTCAAGGTACTGCTGACCTCATAGACTGAGTTTGGAAGTTCTCCTTCCATTTCTATTTTTTGGAACAGCTTCAAAAGAATAGGTGGTAACTCTTCTTTAAATGTTTGGCATAGTTCCCCTGGAAAGCCATTCAGCCCTGGACTCTAGTTTTGGGAGATTTTTTATTATTGATTTTTTATTTTTGATTACTGTTTTACTGATTATGGGTATGTCCAAAATTTCCATTTCCTCTTGTTTCAGTTTTGCTAGTTTATGTTTCTAGGGATTTGTCCATTTCTTCCAAAGTACTCAATTTGTTGGCATATAATTTCTCATAATATTCTCTTATTATTTTTTGCATTTCTGTAGTGTTGGTTGTGATCTCTTCTCTTTCATTCATGATTTACTTGAGTCCTTTCCTTTTTCTTTTTGTCAGTATGGCTAGGGGCTTATTGATTTTATTAATTCTTTCACAGAACCATCTCCTAGTCTCATTGATCTGTTGTATTGTTTTTTTTTATTTTGATATTATTCATTTCTGCTCTAATCTTTATTATTTTTCTTCTGCTTGTTTTTGGCTTTATTTGCTGTTCTTCTTCTAGCTCCCTTAGATGTAAGATTAGGTTGTGTATTTGAGGCCTTTCCTCCTTCTTTAGGAAGGCCTGGATTGCCATATACCTCCCTTTTATGACTATGTTTGCTGCATCTCAGAGGTTTGGACAGTAGCGTTTGAATTTTCATTGGCTTCTATATACTGTTTAATTTTTTGTTTAATTTCTTGGTTAAGCCATTCATTCTTTACTAGAATGTTCTTTAATCTCCAATTACTCATGGTCTTTCCAAAATTTTCCTTCTGGTTGGTTTTGGGTTTCATAGCATTGGGCTCTGTAAATATGCATGGTATGATCTTGATATTTTTCTGCTTGTTGAGGGCTGATGTAACTCAGTATGTGATCTATTCTGAAGAATGTTCCATGTGCACTGGAGAAGAATGTGTATATTGTGGCTTTAGGATGAAATGTTCTTAATATATCTGTTAACCTCATCTGGTCCAGTGTAGCACTCAAAATTATTGTTTCCTTGTTGATTTCCTGCTTATGTAATGTGTCCCTTGCTGTAACTGGGGTGTTAAAATCTTCTAGTATTATGGCATTATTATTAATGAGTTTCTTTATATTTGTGATTAGTTGATTTTATGTATATTTGGGTATCTCACATTAGGAGCACAAATATTTGCAATTGTTAGATCTTCTTGGTGGATAGACCCCTTAAAGATGATATAATGGCCTCTTCATGTCTTGTGACACTATTTGTTTTAAAATCTGTTTGTCTAACATAAGTATGGCTACTCCAGCTTTCTTTGACAACCATTAGCCTGATAGATGGTTCTCCACCCTGTTCCTTCCTTTCAATTTGTAGGTGTCTTTAGGTGTAAAATGAGTCTTTGTAAGCAGCATGTAGATGCGACTTCTTTTCTTATTCATTCTGATACCCTATATCTTTAATATGGAAAATTAACTCCAGTTACATTTAGGGTGATGTATGTACATTTTACAATACTAGTAAGCACAGACTGAAAGACCTTATTTCCTATGACTGGTGCAAACACAAGGTACATTATTTGATATTTTAAACTTATATACTAATGTCCTTTTTGTGATAATATGGAACTAACTTGGTATAAATTATGGAAACGTAATGGGTACATCATTTATTCAAATAGTTTTGATAAATGCCATGGTCATGTTTTTCATATAATCAATCCACCTCCGCTCCTAATATTATTTTTATGATTTCTTTTAAAAATTGCTAAATACGTGGTCTTGACAGGAAACATGTGGTAAGAAAGCATGGAGCAGAAAAATGGAAGTTCCTTCACTGGGTTTATCCTGCTGGGCTTCTCTGACCGGCCTCAACTCGAGCGAGTCCTCTTTGTGGTTTTTCTGATCTTCTATCTGCTCACCCTGCTGGGAAACACGATCATCATTGCACTGTCCCTCCTGGACCCACACCTTCATACTCCCATGTACTTTTTCCTCTCCTACCTAAGCTTTCTGGACCTGTGTTACACGACCAGCACTGTTCCTCAGCTCCTGGTTCATCTCAGGGCAGCAGACAAGTCTATCTCCTTTGGTGGCTGTGTTGCTCAGATGTTCATCTCTCTAGGGTTGGGATGCACAGAATGCATCCTCTTAGGGGTGATGGCATTTGACCGCTACGCAGCCGTCTGCATGCCCCTGCACTACACGGTGATCATGCACCCTCGTCTCTGTGCCCTGATGGTGTCTGCATCGTGGTTCATTGGTTTTGCCAACTCCTCATTGCAGACGGTGCTCATCTTTCTGGTACCACTTTGTGGGAGAAATAAAATAGATCACTTCTTTTGTGAGGTCCCTCCACTGCTCAAGCTTGCCTGTGTTGACACCACTGTGATTGAGTCTGAGCTCTTCTTTGTCAGTGTGATCATTCTCCTCATACCTGTGGCATTAATCACGTTCTCCTATGGTCGGATTGTCAGGGCAGTGTTAAGAATAAAGTCAACTGCAGGGCAGAGGAAAGCTTTTGGGACATGTGGGTCCCACTTCACAGTGGTCTCTCTGTTCTATGGCACGGCCATCTACATTTACCTCCAGCCCAGCAACAACTATTCCCAGGATCACGGCAAGTTCATTTCTCTCTTCTATACCATTGTCACCCCCATGGTCAACCCTGTCATATATACCCTACGTAACAAGGACATGATAGGAGCGATGAAGAAGGTGCTCTGTAGGGGCTATGACTCCAGATGACTGGGGAGAAGACCCGTTGATGGAAGATTTTGAATGCCGGAGTCTCTAAGATTTTTGTGCCCTCAATAGTTCCCCTGACAACTCTCAATGGAACGTCTATCATTCATTCTTTTATACAAGCGAGTGTTCAAACTCTAGGTTCATGGACGCATTGCAGCCTCCAGAGATGCTGATGTAGTGTTCCTAGACCTTCTGCATCATATTAATATTGTAAAAAGTTTCACAAGCTTTTGTTATTTCACCCCCATTTGGGAACCCTATTCCATTTCTAATCGCAAAGGACAGTACACACACCACAAAAGGCTAGCAGTATAAGAATAGAAACCACTAAAACACTGTAATAAATTTTACTATTTTACTATTCTCTAGCAATAACTGAAAGCTATTGTTTATTCTCACAGTTTGATCACGGCTCTATTACAACGTCCGTAATCAGACTGGTTCATAGCTTTTTCCCAGAAGTAGGCGGGCTACTGTGGAAGAACAAACTTTAGCTCTGAGAAAACTTGTTAACATCCATCATGATAAAGCCATTCAGATATTAGGCTATCGTGTAGTGTCACCGTTGTGATACTGTTTTTGTTTTGAACACAATTTTTTTTTCAAATTTTTCTTTTTAAAAAATTTTAATGTTTATTTGAGAGAGAGAGAAAGAGAGACAGAGAGAGAACACAAGTGCGAAAGAGGCAGAGAGAGAGGGAGACAAAGTATCTGAAGTAGGCTCTAGGTTCTGAGCTGTCATCACTGAGCCAGACGCAGTGCTCGAACTCACATACTGTGAGATCATCATCTGAGTCGAAGTGGGAAACTTAACTGACTGAGCCACCCCGGGGCCCCTCAAATTTTTCTTGTTTGAAATTAATTTGTATTATTTTATTTTATTTTTTTTCAAATAGTTTATTGTCAAGTTGGCTTCCATATAACGCCCAGTGCTCATCCCCACAAGTGCCTTCCTCTATGCACATCTGCTCAACTTCCCCCCACACCCATCAGCTCTCAGTTTGTTCTCAGCATTCAAGAGTCTCTCAGTGTTTCCCTCTCGCCCACTTCCACACTATTTCCACCCCGTTCTTCTCCCTCATGATCCTCTGTTAAGTTCCTCCTAATCCTCCTATACGTGCAAAGATATGGTATCTGTCCTTCTCTGCTTGACTTATTTCGCTCAGCATAACATCCTCAAGTTCCATCCATGTTGCTACACGTGGCCAGGTTTCATTCTTTCTCATTGCCATGTAGTATTCCATCGTATAGATAAACCACATCTTCTTGATCCATTCGTTTGTGATGGACACTTAGGCTCTTTTCATGTTTTGGCTATTGTTAAGAGTGCTGCTCTGAACATTGGGGTCCATGTGCTCCTATGCATCAGCACTCCTGTATCCCTTGGGTCAATTCCTAGCAGTGCTATTGCTGGGTCATAGGGGAGTTCTACTGTTAAGTTTTTGAGGAACCTCCACACTGCCTACCAGAGGGGCTGCACCAGTTTACATTCTCACGAACCGTGTAGGAGGGCGCCCGTTTCTCCACATCTTCGCCAGCATCTAGAACCTCTGATTTGCTCATTTTAGCCACTCTGACTGGCGTGAGGTGGTATCTCAGTGTGGTTGTGATTTGTGTCTCCCTGATGAGGAGGAATGCTGAGCATCGTTTCATGTGTCTGTTGGCCATCTGGATGTCCTCTTTGGAGAAGTGTCTGTTCATATCATCTTCTGCCCATTTCTTCACTGGGCTGTTGGACCCAAAAGTATACAGCCAACTAATCTTTGACAAAGCAGGGAAGAGTATCCCATGGAAAAAAGACAGCCTCTTTAACAGATGGTGCTGGGAAAACTGGATAACAACATGGAGAAGAATGTAACTAAACCATTTTCTCACACCATACACAAAAATAAACTCAAAATGGATAAAGGACCTAAACATGAGACAGGAAACCATCAAAACCCTATAAGACAAAGCAGGAAACAACTTCCTTGACCTCAAATGCAGTAATTTCTTACATGACACATCCCCAAAAGCAAGGGAATCTAGAGCAAAAATAAATTAGGACCTCATCAAGATAAAAAGCTTCTGCAAGGCAAAGGAAACAATCCACAAAACTAATAGGCAACAGACGGAATGGGAAAAGATAGTTGTAAATGACATTTCAGAGAAAGGGTTGATATCCAAAATCTATAAGGAACTCACCAAACTCCACACCTGTATTATACAATAAATTTATTAATTTGTATTTATTATTTATATTATTGTAATTAAGATTTCATTTCAATTCCATTGGAGCTAAACTACAGTGTTATATTATTTTCTGGTGTTCAGTATATTGTTTCAACATTTCCATCATCATCTGTGTTCTCTTTAATCGCTATCACCTATTTAACCCAACCCCTACCATGCCGTCTCCTGTGATATCAATGCGCCCACAGAAGGGAAGAGAGATTCTCAGTTTATGTGTTCCTACCTTGTTCTGGCCTGAGGACTCTCATGTGTTCGCATAACAACAGGGTGTATAGTGTAGGGTTACTGCTCTCTGAGCAGACCCTATACCTCCTGCTCATTCAATACTGGATCCGTCATCAGAGTGCAGTCACCCCTGTAAGACATTCCTGTGTCTGCTAGTCTGCACATTTCATCACTATTGTTTGCTAGAGTCCTGACCGGACCAGGCTCACTGAGGAGGCAGGAACAGGTCACAGATCCCTGGCAGCCCCTCCCTTTGCAGGTGACTTCTTTTAGATGCTTGTTTTGTGACATAGGTGAGGGCTTTCTTTCACCTTTGTGGTGTTGTGGCATGTTTGAGACCTGGTGGTGAGGACTCTGGGAACCACTGTTTGTGGACATGTGGCTTATGGGGGAAGGGGAGCTGGGTGTAAATGCAGAAAGAAGAGGGTGAATAACTGGAGGTCAGAGGGTCAGGAGAAGTGGCTCCTGAGGTGGCCTTAGGACACTGGTTTTGGGGAGGACACATTTACATTTCTTCCCGGGGTTCATCCAGCTGTTTTGGAATTAAGTTGACAGGAGACAGAAAACAGGAGAAAACACCCAAAAATTTTAGTACCTGCACATGGAAGCCCAATAAGGAAATTGGGACTTGAACTAAATGATCAAAGCAGGCTGTTTTTATACTCATTATAGGAAGACAATGGAGATCCATTTCCTGGGTATTTCAAGTAATTGGACCTTAATACATCCGTGTTTTAGGGCTGAGGACAGCCCAGAGTCCTCCTGCTTTCCCCCACCTTACCTCCTCCTTCTGTTTTCTTTTCTTTAAGTTCACTTGTTCATTTTTGGAGAAAGAGAGTGTGTGCTTGTGTGTGAGCCAGGCAGGGGCAGAGAGAGATGGGGCGAGACAGAATACCAAGCAGGCTCTGCACTGTCATCAATGAGCCCACTGCAGGGTTTGAACTCACAATCTGTGAGATCATGACCTGAGCTGAAATCGAGAGTTGGGTGTTCAACCAACTAAGCCACTCTGGTGCCACCCACCCCCGAAGCCCTGTTTCACGTACATTCTCATTAACTCGAAGGGGGCATTTGGAGTTCACTCATCATTCAAGGCAATTGCAATGGTTAATGTAATTATTGGAGAAAATTTCAAAATTCTTTATTATAAACAAATTCCTGCATGCAGTGGTAAGACCAAGATGCAGATATGTTTCTATCCTATCCCAAGTTCATAAATGAGGTACATTGTGGTCATGGCAATTGCTAAGATTCTTTTTGAGAATGTTGTGATTTCTCTTATTGTGATTGTTGTCTAGATAGCAGAAGCCCGCAGCAATAGGAAAGAACAGAGTCCTCTTATCTGGCTTGAATACCGAATGAAGGCTTCTCTCCTCTACTCCCATCTGTGACGCTTCCAGGTCAAAAAGATAAACACAGATCGCACGCTTGAAAGACCTGGCACTGAGCATTTGGTTTGAGCTGGAAGAGAAAATACTCACAGTCTTTCCTTCTCCAGTGAAGTGGTAATCATCTAATTGGAAGTTCAGATTTCTCTTCCGTCTGGAACTTAGTCTGAAACAGAGCAACCTCATCCACAGACACCAGCTCTGCATGCAGCACCACACCTTCTGGGGTCTAAGGGATCAGGAGCAAAGGGAATAAGCTCATGTCAGTGTAGGACATTACAATGGGTGTTTAGATAAGAATATGGCATCTCCCTCAAAGGAAGAATAAAAATGTTTGCAGATATCCAACTACCTTTTGGAAGAAGAAAGATGGTCTTTAAAGAACCACTACAGTTGTATGAAATGAAGACATTGGCATGTGAATGGGAAACTGAAGGTCCTGAAGAGGGGCAAGATGGCGGAGAAGTAAGGATTCCGTACTTCCACTCACGCCCATACATCACACGGAAAAGATCTGAAGCCATTGGAAACCTTATAGAACCTGAGATATTGGGAGGAAAAGGACGCAGAATCCACTGAGAAAGCCTTCTAACGTGAGTGCGACCTGGGGAAGATAAAATCGGGCCAGGATCGGAGACTCCAGGGTGGGAGGCGATCCCCCTCTACCCTCTACGGGGAGTGAGAGGGGAAAAGGAGAGAGTCCGAGACAGAAAAACCTCCGCTCGGGGCATAGAAAGACTGTACTTACCAAAAACCTGCACACCAGGTCCCCTCGCGCCACCTGGTCCCTGAGGGGATGAGCACACAAACTGCAGCTTTGTGCTGCTCCCGGCGGCTGGACGTCAGAGCAGCGGCGCGCCTGCCGCCATTGTCCTCCCGGGCGGCTGGGGCCCCTGGAAGAGCCGCGTGCGGACACTGGGCATCCGTGCTCCTGGCTGCCTGGGGCTATGGAGGGAAGGCAGAGAGCTAAAAACTGGGAGATTTGCCTGTGAGTTCGTGTTTCGGGTGAGGAGCATAGAGGGACCTGGTTTTCCTCACTCCAGCGGTCTCCGCGCCCCCGGCAGGCAAGCCCCGCGCATGCGCGCCAGCCCGACCCAGAGAAGGAAGCAGCGATTCTGACTCCGCCCCCAGAGCTCGGCAGGGGGCCTGGAATTGCCCGAGGGGGTTGCCTGGGAAGCTGTGTCTAAGGCAACTTCAGCGGGGCGCGCAGACTGGGATCTAGAGATTGGGACTGGCCTGGGTTGAAGAGTGCAACCAACTTCGGCTGCGCCCCCGGTACCGGGAGTCTACACGCCCAAAAAAGCGAGGTGCAGCGCGTGGTTCAAGAAGGGACTGGAGCACCGCCACTCTCCTCCCCACAACCGCCAAGACAAAACTCCCCCCTGACTCCTTGGATCACACCACTGCCATCTCTGTTTGCTTAAACAATCACAACGAGTCCATTCTGTAGATGTAAATTCTACACCTACTGACATCTTCATCTCTTTCTCTCAGGAGTAATTAGACTATATAGTTTCTGTGGACAATACCAGCATCCTTCTCTCACCTATCCACCATATTCTACCCTTTAACTCTTTGAAAAAAACTTCTTATCCTGTCTGCCTGTTCATTCTGTTTCCAATTTTGCCTCATCCCTGCCCTGTCTTCTCTCTCTTTCTCTATGCTCTTCAACCAGCACTGCATACACACGGCTATTTAACTATAGCTGGGAAATGCGGTTATATGCTTTAAACCATTCTTTGTCTATCAGTTTTCTTCTTTTTTCCTTTTCTTTTCTCCTTTTTGACCCTTTTATGTATTTTATACCCTCTATTATTCGCCCTCCCTCCTCTATCTTTTCTCATAACTTTTTCGTTCTCCCTCTTGGTATGAATGTTAGTTGAATTAGCCTGAATGAGGTCCTGCTCCCTGTGTGTTTGTCTCTCTGTTTTCTTTTCCAGGGCTACCTCAAGAAACAAGCCAGAGTACACAAGGTGGAGAGTCCCAAATATCACTATGAATAGGAAAATAAAATAACCAAGGTCCCAACAAGAGAGACCAAGATACCATTCAAAAAACACTCTCTGAAAGGATAGGCCCTGGAGACTCAAAGAGTCTTCTTGGATATAGCAGCACTCATAGATACAGAGAGCATTAACAGGTCTTTAAAACCAACAAGAGCCAGAGAGCTAACTAAAATGATGAAACGAAAGAGCTCTCCTCCAAAGAAACTCCAAGAAATAATGACAGCTAATGAACTGCTCAAAACAGATATCTGCAGCATCACTGAACAAGATTTTAGAATAATAATGTTAAAATTAATAGCTGGGCTTGAAGAAACATAGGGGACATCAAAAAAACTATGGCTACAGATAGAATGGAAAATAAAAATAGGCATGAAGAATTAAAAAATGCGATAAATGAGATCCATCATAAATTAGAGGCCTCCAATGCACGGATTGAAGAGGCAGAAAGGAGAATAAGTGATTTAGAAGACACTATTATAGAAAAACAAGAAGCTTACAAAAAAAGAGACAAACTGATCCAGGAACAGGAAAGAAGAGTTAGAGAGCTCAGCAATATGGGCAAACGCAACAATATCTGTATCATAGGAATCCCAGAATAGGAAGAGGGAGGAAAAGGTGCTGAAGGAGTCCTGGAACAAATTATAGCAGAGAACTTCCCCGACCTCAGGAAGGAAGTAAATGTGGAAATACAAGAGGCTCAGAGGACTCCCCATGGATGTAACTTGAATCGATCTTCTGCATGGCATATCATAGTAAAAATAGCAAAATACAAGGACAAAGAGAGAATTTTGAAAGCAGCTAGGGAGAAAAGGGCCCTAACAAACATAGGGAAACCTATCAGAGTGGTGACAGACCTATCTACTGAAACGTGGCAGGCCAGAAAAGAATGGCAGGAGATCTTCAATGTGATGAACAGTAAAAATATGCAGCCAAGAATCCTCTATCCAGCAAGCCTGTCATTCAAAATAGAAGGAGAGATAAAAACTTTTCCGAATAAACAGAAATTGAAAGAATTTGTCACCACTAAGCCAGCCCTACAAGAAATGCTGAGGGGGACGCTCTGAGGGAGATGTTGCAAGGAACAAAGATACCAGAGACACCACCACAAACATGAACTCTACAAAAGATACAAAGACTCTAAACCCACATATTTCAATAATAACACTGAATGTAAATGGGCTGAATGCTCCAATCAAAAGACATAGGGTAGCAGAATGGATTAAAAAACAAAATCCATCTATATGCTGTCTACAAGAAACTCATTTTAGACGGGAA
>NW_024083274.1:0-1448 GCF_003009895.1 Hyaena hyaena | reverse complement strand
ATACTTATATCAGACAAACTGGACTTTAAATTAAAGACAATCACAAGAGATGAAGAAGAGCACTACATAATAATTACAGGGTCCATCCATCAGGAAGAACTAACAATCATAAATGTCTACGCACCAAATATGGGAGCACCTAAATATCTAAAACAATCACAAACAGAAACAAGCTTATAGATAAGAATGTGCTAATAGTGTAATACTCCGCTTACAGCAATGGATAGGTCAACCAGACAGAAAATCACTAAAGAAATAATGGACTTGAAAGACACATTGGAGCAGATGGATCTGACGGATATATTTCGAACTTTACAGCCTGAGGCCAGGGAATTTACTTTCTTTTCAAGTGCGCATGGCACATTCTTCAAGATAGATCACATACTGGGACATAAAGCAGGCGTCAATATATATAAAAGAATTGAGATCATACCATGCACACTATCAGATCATAATGCTATGAAACTTGAAATCAATCACAGGAAGAAGTCTGGAAAACCTCCAAAAATATGGAGGTTAAAGAACACCCTAGTAAAGAATGAATGGGCCATTCAGGCCATTAGAAATGAAATTTAAAAATATATGGAAACAAATGAAAATGAAAACAGAACAATCCAAAATTTATGGGATGCGGCAAAGTCAGTCCTAAGAGGAAAGTACATTGCTCTCCAGGCCTATTTCAAGAGATTAGAAAAAGCTCAAGTCCCATATCTAACAGCTCACCTAAAGGAACTAGAAGCAGAGCAACAAAAACGGCCTAAACCCAGTAGAAGAAGAGAAATAGTAAGATTAGAGCAGAAATAAACAACATAGAGACCAAAGAAACAATGGAACATATCAATGAAACCAAGAGTTGGTTTTTTGACAAAATAAACAAAATTGACAAAGCTCTAGCCAGGCTTCTCGAAAAGAAAAGAGAGAACACCCAAATAAACAAAATCATGAATGAAAATGGACTTATTACAACCAACCCCTCAGAAATAAAAGCAATTATCAGGAAATACTATGAAAAATTATATACCAACAAATTGGACAACTCTGAAGAAATGGACAAATTCCTAAACACACACTCACTACCAAACTTCACACGGGAAGAAATAGAAAATCTGAACAGACCTATAACAAGTGAAGAAATCGAATCAGTTATCAAAAATCTCCCAACTAATAAGAGCCCTGGGCCTGATGGGTTCCCTGGGGAATTCTACCAGACAATTAAAACAGAATGAATCCCAATTCTTCTCAAGCTATTCCAAAAAATAGAAATTGAAGGAAAACTCCCGGACTCATTTTATGAAGCCAGCATCACTCTGATTTCCAAGCCAGACAGAGACCCAGCAAAAAAAGAGAACTACAGGCCAATATCCTTGATGAATACGGATGCAAAAGTCCTCAACAAGATCCTTGCAAATCGAATCCAGCAGCATATAAAAAGAATCATCCACCAAGAT
>NW_024083273.1:8972-16018 GCF_003009895.1 Hyaena hyaena | reverse complement strand
GCCCCGCGTCGGGCTCTGTGCTGACTGCCAGCTCAGAGCCTGGAGCCTGTTTCAGTCTGTTACTCCCTCTCTCTCTGACCCTCCCCTGCTCATGCTGTCTCTCTCTCTCTCCTAGAAGTAAATAAAAAAAAAAATAAAAAAAAATAAAATGTAGTAGCTTCTTTTATTATTACCATTGATGTTGTTGTTGTTGTTGTTATTATTATTATTATTATTATTGCCTAAGAAGGTGAAATGGATCCCAACTACAGATATTTCTAGAGACTTCCCTTAGGAATTGTCAACAATTGTGTGTCTGAGATTTTACCCTAATTTCAAGGTGCTACAGTTTCATATATGCTGCTAAAAAACACAAAAATCCCTGGATCAGAGACAAAGGATTTTATTATTCACAGCAATAGTGGTGGTCAGAGTACCAAGATTTCCTTGCACCAGTCTCCTTGGTCCCAATTCCCACAGGGTTATATAGAGAAGGCTAGGTAATATCATCATATACAGTGGACTGGTTACAAGAGAGGAATCCTGGACTTAGGGAACCCAAATCTTTTTAAATTGGTAGTAAGTATGGGGCTCATAGGTGGCTCAGTAGGTTAAACGTCAGACTTTGGCTTAGGTCATGAACTCACGGTTTGTGGTTAGAGCCCCGCGTCAGGCTCTGTGCTGACAGCCAGCTCAAAGCCTGGAGCCTGCTTCAGATTCTTTATCTCCATCTCTCTCTGACCCTCTCCTGACTCTGTCTGTCTCTTTCTCTCATAAATAAATAAAACGTTTAAAATTTTTTAAAAATAAAAATAAATTGGTAGTATCTTTCCTTTGTTACAGAGAGAGATACTAGATCTATCTTTTAACACTGTTAACTGTACAAGTATCTATGTGAAGATAGTATAAAACAAATGCGGTTTGTGCTTCTGCTCACCAGAAGTGCAGAAATACAAGATCTCTGGGAGGAGGGGCAAGATGGCGGAGAAGTAGGGAGCTCCTTACATTGCACTCGCCCCATATCTCACACGGAAAAGATCTGAAGCCATATGAAACCTTACAGAACCCAAGAGATAGGGAGAAAAAAGATGCAGAATCCACTGAGAAAGCCTTCTAACGTGAGTGCGAACTGGGGAAGATAAAATCGGGGCAGGATCAGAGACTCAGAGGAACAGGGCCGATCCCCCTTTGCAGGGAGTGAGAGGGAAAAGAGAGAGCCCGAAACTACTCAAGACAAGGTCCCTGTCTCTGGGGAATAGGAAAACCTCCGCTCGGGACACAGAAGGACCGTGTTGACCAAATCCCTGTGCGCTAGGTCCCCGCGCGCCAACTTGTCCGGAGGGGCCACGCGCGGACCGCTCCTTTGAGCTCCTGGCTGGCTGGACCCGTAGAAGAGCCGCGCGCTTACCAGGCCTCCGCGCTCCTGGCTTCACTGGAAGCCTAGAGGGAAGGCAAATCAATCAATGTGATCCATCCTATCAACAAAAGAAAAGATAAAAACCATATGATCCTGTCAATAGATGCAGAAAAAGCATTTGACAAAATACAGCATCCCTTCTTAATAAAACTACCATATAATCTTACTTTTGGGTATATAATCTAAAGCTATTGAAATCAGGATCTCAACCTACATGTCCACTGACAGATGAATGGATAAGGAAAATGTGGTGTATACATAAAATGGACTATTATTCCATCTTATAAAAAGAAAGTGAACCATGACATTTGCAACAACACAGATGGACCTAGGGTACATTATGCTAAGTGAAATAAGCCAGACATAGAAGGGCAAATACTACATGATAACAGTTATATAATAAATCTTAAATATTCCAACTCATAGAAACATAAAATAGAACAGTGTTTGAAGGGGGTTAAGGACAGGAGAAATAGAAGGTAATATCAAAGGGCACACATTTTGCTATATAAGATAAATAAGTTCTAGAGATCTACTCTACGTCATAGAGACAATAGTTAATAATACTGTATTGTATAGTTGAAATTTTCTTATGAGGGTAGACTTTATGTTAAGTGCTCTTTTTACAAAAATAAAGAAGTATAAAAATTTCTGCTTTGCAGAAGACAATGTCAAAGGAATGAGAAGAGAAGCCACTGACTTGAGAAAATATTTGCAAGAACCACATCTGATAAAGAACTATTAATCCAAAATATACAAAGAATTCTTAAAATTCAACGGTAAGAAGAAAACAAACAACCCAGTTAAAAAGTGGGCCAAAGGTGACAAATAAGCATATGAAAAGATGCTCACCATGTGTCATCAAGGAAATGCAAATTTAAGCTACAATAAGATAGCACTATATACCTATTAAATAGTCAAACCACAACATTAACAACACCAAATGATAGTGAGAATATGAGGCAATAGAAACTCGCATTCACTATTGGTGTGAATGCAAAATGACACAGACACTTTGGGAGACAGTTTCAGTTTTTCTTACAAAACTAAATATACTCTTATAATACAATCTAATAATTGTTCGCTTTGGTGTTTACTCAAAGGAGGTGAAAACTTTTGACTAAGAAACAACCCGTACATGAATGTTTATAGCAGATTTATTCATAATTGCCAATATTTGGAAACAACTCAGATGTCCTTCAATAGGTGAATGGGTAAATAAATTTTGACATATAGGTACAAGGAATATTATTTAATCCTAAAAATAAGTGAGCAATCAAGCCTTGAAAAGACATGGAGAACCCTTAATGTACATTACTAAATGAAAGAAGCCAATCTAAAAAAAAAAAAAAAGCTACCTACTGTATGATTCCAACTAGTTATATTCTATAAAAGCCAAAAACTATGAAAAGAGTAAAAAGATCAGTGGTTTTTAGGGGTTGTAGAGAACAAGGGGTGGGGGAATAAGTGGAACACAAAGGAGTCCTAGTGCAGTGAAAATATTCTGTGATACTATAAGGATAGATTCATGTCATTATACATTTATGGTCCTAGTGTATATTATGGGCCAAGAGATGATCCTTTGAAACCAAAAGAGGTGTAAGATAAATTGTATAGATAAAGAGACAGCTATTTTGGTAGCCTGTTGAATAACCAAGACCTTCATAAAGTGTGGAAGGGCTGTGTGGAGGGAATAACATGACTCCAGAAGGCAATAAATCAGTGAATTTACTGTGAAGTCATTGCAATGAACAGCTAACGCAATATGTGAAGCTTCTGATAATCAATTTAAACATGAAAGAAATAAACAAGTAATAGATAGTATGGGTTTTCAAAAACAAGTCATGTGAAACTACCATTCAATCCTTTAAGAGTAAATTTAGTATATTAAAAAAGAGAAAGTTGGTGGAAACTTGAATAGCAAAAAATTTTTAAAAGGATTAATTAGATGGAAGTGTTATAAGATGAATAGTTTAGATACAGAACTAGTTAAAACAAATTTAGCACAAAAAGTTGTTACTAACAGTTCAATACTGCATTGGGTGAAGGTGTCAAGTAGATCTCTTAGGGGCTCACTCTGAGTTCAATACAATTCAATATTTTCATTTACTACTTAGAAAGTAGAAGGTAGAAAATGCCTCATAAAACCTGTAGGTGTTCCTGCACATTGCAAGGTAGGCATAAAAATAGATTATAAGCAGGATAAATTTTTGAAATGGGCAGAAATCAATGAAATAAGATTCAATAAAGCATTCATAAATGTAATGTGATTCACAAGGAAAGAAGAATCAAATGCACCAATGTAAAATGAAATCACAAAAAGGTCTAAGGATTATAATAAAAAATAAAATGAACATGTATCAGCAACATAACAATCAAACTCCAAAAGTCAGTGCTGATCAAGTAACAAAAACGAATTTTTTTCTTAACAGGAGAAAGGTTATACCAGTCCATAAGCACTTCAGTATGTCCAGGACATCATCATAAAGGGCCAATAGATAAGTAGCGTACAGAGAATTGACTAGAAAATCAAAATAATTCGTATAGAAAAAAATTAGACAGGCATAGAACAAAGATAAAGGGAGAAGAGTAAGCAAAGAAAGTAAAGTAGATGTAGTTTGTCAGAGGAGAAGCAAGGGAAAGGGACAAGCAGGAAAGGTGGAAGAGGGAAAGAGAAATCAGAAAAAAAGGATAGGGAAGAAGTAGAGACACAAGGAAGAATGGAAGAAAGACTTTAAAAGGGATAAAGGATCACAACAGAAGAATATCTTCAAATGAAATTTATCTTATTAATCCATTTCACAAAGAAGTTATGCAGAAATTTGGTGGTGAATGTCCCAATTAATATTTTAATTGGAATATTTCCAAGAGATAACACTTGCAATAATACATATCCTTAGTCAAATATGATCTTCAGATCAGTAATTTGATTTTAGAGAACATATTAGATAAATGGACAAGTGCCCCTTAAGAAATTTGGGGGCAAAATTAGAGCTATGAGACTGGGGGAAAAACGCTTCCAATTTTTTAAATAAAAAAAAAAAATTAAAATTCCAGAGCAATGCTAACTATCCAGGACCATGTCCACAAACAAAACAGCAGAGTCATAAATTTTCCTTCGTAAGTAATGTTTATCATTTATCTCATTTTAATTTCTTTAATGTTTTATTTATTTCTGAGAGAGAGCGCGTGAGCAGGGGAGGGTCAGAGAGAGAGGGAGACACAGAATTTGAGCAGGCTCCAGGCTCTGAGCTGGCTGTCAGCACTGAGCCTGACGCGGGGCTCGAATCCATGAACTGTGAGATCATGACCTGAGCCAAAGTCAGACGCTTAACCGACTGAGCCACCCAGGAGCTCCATCATTTGTCTCATTTTAAAAGTAAAATATGGCCATAAGAAATTTTGAAAATTATTGGGAAATACTTTTTAAAAATGTTCTGTCTTTATTTTATTTTGAGAGAATGAGACAGAGACTGAGCAGGGGAGGGTCAGAGAGAAAGGGAGACACAGAATCTGAAACAGGCTCTAGGCTCTGAGCTGTCAGCACAGAACCCAAAGCGGGGCTCGAACCCGTGGACTGAGAGAACATGACCTGAGCCAAAGTCGGACACTCAACTGACTGAGCCACCCAGGCGCCCTTGAGAAATACTTTTATAATTAAAATCGCCTAGGGGCGCCTGGGTGGCTTAGTCGGTTAAGCGTCCGACTTTCGCTTAGGTCATGATCTCGCGGTTCGTGGGTTTGAGCCCCACGTCGGGCTCTTTGCTGACTGCCAGCTCGGAGCCTGGAGCCTGTTTCAGTCTGTGACTCCCTCTCTCTCTGACCCTCCCCTGCTCACGCTGTCTCTCTCTCTCTCTCTCTCCTAGAAATAAATAAAACATTAAAAAAAAAATAAAAATAAAGTCGCCTATAACCTCACCATCATCAATATTTTGATGTATGTACTTGACTCCTTTGCATAATATATATTGTTTTAAAATCAGTATAATTTTGCACACGTAGTTGCATATCTGCATTTTTATATTTATTTTATTAATATCTTCCCAGGAAGTGAATGTTGTTTGTAAACATGACTGTTAATGACTGCATTATATTCCATTTTAGGATGTATGTAAAAATCTCCCTGTTGGTGGATATTTAATCATCCAACTTTGTATCATAAATAATGCTACTGTGGGCTTTTTTTTGTCTAGTCTACATAGTTTAATTTTTCTTAGGATACATTCTCAAAAGGTTGAAATGTGAATATTTTATGACTTCATGTATGTTGTAAACATATGTACATGCTTGCACGTCTCCCAATACATGAAAATATTCATCTCACTCTATCCATACCAGTACTACATGAGAAATATTACTGAAGTTGATTTCGCTAATTACTATATTTGATGTTAATTTTTTTGTGAACTGTTTTTTGTTTACATGTTTTGCCAACACAGTATCATTCTTGTAACATTCTTGTTAGTTAACTATATGATAAACATTAAATTTGTTCACATTTATTGGAAATATTTTTAACCTGTTTTCTGACTGTACTGTTGTTTTTATGCTTTTTGTTGTATAAAAATTAAATAAATACATAAATATATTGAACTTTTACTTAGCAATTTCTTCATTGCTTTTATGGCTTGAAAGTTCTTCCCTATCTAGTTACCAGTTAAATTTTTATTTATATTTTATTCTGGCCATTTATTATTTATTTATTTTACATTTAGCTAATGAGTTAATCTAGAGTTTATTTTAGTGCATGATGTGAGGTGATGCTTTTTTTTTCAAATATTTAGCCAGTTTTCTCAATATTGCAAAATAATCTATTTCTTATTCTATTGGTTTATTATGATCCTATTATCATATAGCAAGTGGTTTAACAAGTTGAATCTATTACAAGACTTTAGAATGAAAGATAAACTGACACTGAACAGTCAGTGAATTCAGTCTAAAGAAGGGAAGTTATGCAAGGAGTGAAGAGAGGAATAAAGACAATGGGACAAGTAAAGGTGGAAACACAATTACTAGAGATGAGCAAGCAAAACATTGAAGGAAATGTGATGGGTTTCCATTACTTTATAAGAGACTAAAGTTACACAAAGAAAAAAGAAGAAAGCACATGAAGAAATTTATATGTGTGGGGCTGGGGAGGGGCACAAAGGAAGAACAAATAAAAGAAAAATAGACCTCACTGTACAGATCTTCCTCGACTTACAGTGGGGTTCTATCCTGATAAACCCATCATAACATGAATTTGTTGTAAGTCAAAATGCATTCAATACACCTAACCTACCAAATATCATAGCTTAGCCTGGGTTACCTTAAATATGCTCAGAACATTTACATTAACCTACAGTTGGGCAAAATCATATGGATGAATAAATAGAGCAATACCTGGTCTTTGAATGTGTTAAATTGTCATCATGAAATGTTTTTAGAGTCTAGTGGCTAAGGTTTATACTTGAAAAGTAGTCAAGTTATAACTCTAAAATGTATCATAGAGTCTTGTTTGTTTTTTTTTTTTTATTTCTAGGAGAGAGAGAGAGAGAGAGACAGCGTGAGGAGGGGAGGGTCAGAGAGAGAGGGAGTCACAGACTGAAACAGGCTCCAGGCTCTGAGCTGGCTGTCAGCACAGAGCCCGACGCGGGGCCCGAACCCACGA
>NW_024083273.1:0-8810 GCF_003009895.1 Hyaena hyaena | reverse complement strand
GGCTTAGTCGGTTAAGCGTCCGACTTTCGCTTAGGTCATGATCTCGCGGTTCCTGGGTTCGGGCCCCGCGTCGGGCTCTGTGCTGACAGCCAGCTCAGAGCCTGGAGCCTGTTTCAGTCTGTGACTCCCTCTCTCTCTGACCCTCCCCTCCTCACGCTGTCTCTCTCTCTCTCTCTCTCTCCTAGAAATAAAAAAAAAAAAAAACATTAAAAAAAAAAAAGGAAGGGGAATTAAAAGATAAAATAATCATGGCATTGAGGATCAAGCCCCTCGGGGAGAAAAATGGAAATTCCAAAGCCTAAATATTGATTAAAAGAACAGAGAAAATGTGGCTAGAAAGGATAAAAAATATTATTTATTCTTCATTCAGCAAACATATATACAGGACCTGCCATATTAAATGGTGGAGGAAATATAAAATAAATACTATCTCTACCCTCAAAGATGTCCCTTCTGGGGTTAGAAAATAAAATAGTATATGAAATATTGAAAAGCTGTGAGATATATGCTATACTTAATTGTGTACAATATGCTATAGAAGCAATGAAAAGGAAATGTCTGGCTTTGTGGGAATTATGGATGAGGAAGGAGTTCAGGAGGGGAAGATAATTAAAGATTATTTTATAAAGGAGTTGATCTTTGAACTGAATCTTAAAAGCTTCTTAGAAGTTGGTCAGTTACTACAAGGCAGAAAGAAGGCATGAGGAAGTGAGGATGTATAGTACACTTGGGAGTACAGAAAGGAATTTAGTGTGGCTGTATCATACAGTATGTAAAGGACTAAGAAGACAATGAAACCAGAAAGAAAAATAGGAAGCAGGTCTTTAACCATGCCAAAGACAATGTGGAGCCATCAAAGATTTTTAAGCAGGAAAGTGAAATAAGATTTACATTTTTGAGAAGCCATGCAGGTTCCAGTTAAAAGGAGGAAAGACCGAAGGCAGAGAATTATATTAGAAAGCTTTTTACAATAGCCTACATAAGATATTATGAAGACAGAGTAGGAAAGTGATAGCATAAATGGATAAAAATTATTGGATTCAAAACATATTTAAAAGTGTAATTAGAAAGACTTGGTAATTGGCTATGAAATATCAGAGTTGAAGGATTCAGAAATGATGTCAAGATTTTTGGCTTGCACTAGATGGAAGAGATTGGGTACAGTGAAAACGGACCAGGCCTGGTAAGGATAGGGTTAATTTAAAGGACTTCTGAAATATTCAGTAGAAATATAGAAATAGCTGGACAGATACACTCTGAGCTCAGAATAAAGACCGGAATTGGAGAGATAAATTTAAGACTAGAAGTGAAAATGGACAAAGCTGGATAGATTCAAGTATGTTAAGAGATAGAGGTGAAAATATCTGTGAATTATGAAAGAGGGGACAGTAAAATAAAGATTTCAAGAAAACAATAAAAATTTAATATACATAATTTATGGAACATAAATTAGCTGTGTACAAATTCTAGTTTTTCTCTAGAATATCAAAGGAAGAACAAATACATACGGTACATGAGTTCTTATTTTAAAAGAAGCTTTGACAGGGATGCCTGGGTTGCTCAGTCGGTTAAGTGTCCGACTTCAGTTCAGGTCATGATATCATGGTTTGTGTGTTTGAGCCCCGCATTGAGCTCTCTGCTGTCTGTGCAGAGCCTGCTTTGGATACTCTGTCTCAAATGCTCTGTCTCACTCTCTCTGCCCCTCCTGCACTAGCGCAAACACGCTCGCTCACTCACTTGTGCTCTCTCTCTCTCCCCAGTCTCAAAAGCAAATATTTATAAAACAATTAAATACCAATTTAAATAAATAAATAAATAAAAATAAACTTTGACAATAAAATGAAATAAAACATGTCAATGTGTTTTTCCAATGCCAAAACAAGTGCTAAGGTTTTTCTAATAAACTGCTCTTCAATTCACCTATCCTCTCTCCTGGCAATTATTTTCACCATCTACCAGCAGCAGTTCCTTCCCTTATAAATCATTCTTTTTTTTTTTCCTCAGCATAACACCCTCTATTTCCATCCATGTTGCTACAAATGGCCAGATTTCATTCTTTCTCATTGCCATGTAGTATTCCATTGTACAAATATACCGCATCTTTTTTTTTTACTAATAGTTTATTGTCAAGTTGGTTTCCATATAACACCCAGTGCTCATCCCCACACGTGCCCTCCTCCATGCCCATCTCTCCCCTCCCCCACACACACATGAGTCCTCTGTTTCTTCTCAGCATTCAAGAGTCTCTCATGGTTTCCCTCTCTCCCTTTCCCCCACCATTTGTCCCCTTCTTCTCCCCCATTGTCCTCCGTTTAGTTCCTCCCAATCCTCCGATACATGCAAACACATGATATTTGTCCTTTTCTATCTGACTTATTTCGCTCAGTATAACACCCTCAAGGTCCATCATTGTTGCTACACATGGCCAGATTTCATTGTTTCTCATTGCCATGTAGTATTCCATCGTATAGATAAACCACATCTTCTTGATCCATTCGTCTGTTGATGGACACTTAGGCTCTTTCCATGTTTTGGCTATTCTTGAGAGTGCTGCTATGAACATTGGGGTACATGTGCTCCTATGCATCAGCATTTCTGTATCTCTTGGGTAAATTCCTAGCAGTGCTATTGCTGGGTCATAGGGGAGTTCTATTGTTAGTTTCCTGAGGAATCTCCACACTGTTTTCCAGAGGGGCTGTACCAGTTAACATTCCCACCAACAGTGTAAGAGGATGCCCGTTTCTCCACATCCTCGCCAGCATCTCGTGTTCTCTGATTTGCTCATTTTAGCCACTCTGACTGGTGTGAGGTGGTATCTCAGTTGGTTTTGATGTGTATTTCCCTGATGAGGAGGGATGCTGAGCATCGTTTCATGTGTCGGTTGGCCATCTGGATGTCCTCTTCGGAGAAGTGTCTGTTCATATTTTCTGCCCATTTCTTCACTGGGTTGTTTGTTTTTCGGGAAGTGAAGTTTGGTGAGTTCCTTATAGATTCTGGATATTAACCCTTTATCTGATATGTCATTTGCAACTATCTTTTCCCATTCCGTTGGTTGCCTATTAGTTTTGTGGGTTGTTTCCTTTGCTGTGCAGAAGCTTTTAATCTTGATGAGGTCCCAATAATTTATTTTTGCTCTTGATTCCCTTGCTTTTGGGGATGTGTCAAGTAAGAAGTTGCTGCGGTGGAGGTCAAGGAGGTTGTTTCCTGCTTTCTCCTCTAGGGTGTTGATAGTTTCCTATCTCACATTCAGGTCCTTTACCCATTTTGAGTTTATTTTTGTGTATGATGTGAGTAAATGATCTAGTTTCATTCTTCTGCATGTTGCTGTCCAGTTCTGCCAACACCATCTGTTAAAAAGGCTGTCTTTTTTCCATTGGATACTCCTTCCTTTGTCAAAGATTAGTTGGCTGTATACCTTTGTGTCCAGCTCTGAGTTCTCAATTCTATTCCATTGGTCTGTCTATTTTTGTGACAATACCATACTGTCCTGATGATGACAGCTTTGTAGTAGAGGCTAAAGTCTGGGATGGTGATACCTCCCATTTTGGTTTTATTTTTCAGTATTACTTTGGCTATTCGGGGTCGTTTGTGGTTCCATACAAATTTTAGGATAGTTTGTTCTAGTTTTGAGAAGAATGCTGGTGCAATTTTGATTGGGATTACATTGAATGTGTAGATTGCTTTTGGTAGTAATGACTTTTTAACTTTATTTATTCTTCCTATCCATGAGCATGGAATGTTTTTCCATTTCTTTGTGTCTTCTTCAATTTCCTTCATAAGTTTTCTATAGTTTTCATCATACAGATCTCTTGTATCCTTGGATAGGTTTATTCCTAGGTATTTAATGGTTTTTTGTGCAATTGTGAAAGGGATCAGAGTCTTGATTTCTCTTTCTGTTGCTTCATTATTAGTATATAAAAATGCAACTGATTTCTGTACGTTGATTTTGTACCCTGCAGCTTTGTTGAATTCTTGGATCAGTTCTAGTAGGCTTCTGGTGGAGTCTGTCGGGTTTTCTATGTAGAGTATCATGTCGTTTGCGAAGAGTGAAAGTTTTACTTCCTCTTTGCCAAATCTGATGCCGTTGATTTCCTTTTGTTGTCTGATGGCTGATGCTAGGACTTCCAGCACTAGGTTAAACAACAGTGGTGAGAGTGGTCATCCCTGCTGCGTTCCTGATCTCAGGGGGAAAGCTTTCAGTTTTTCCCCATTTAGGATGATGTTCGCTGAAGGCTTCTCATAGATGGCTTTGATGATGTTTAAGTAAGTTCCTTCTATCCCGACTTTCTCTAGAGTCTTTATTAAGAAGGGATGCTGTATTTTGTCAAATGCTTTTTCTGTATATATCGACAGGATCATATGGTTTTTATCTTTTCTTTTGTTAATGTGATGTATCACATAGATGGATTTGTGAATGTTGAACCAGCCCTGTAACCCAGAAATTAATCCCACTTGATCTTGGTGATTCTTTTTATGTGCTGCTGGATTCGATTTGCAAGGAACTTGTTGAGGATTTTTGCATCCGTATTCATCAAGGATATTGGCTTGTAGTTCTCCTTTTTTGCTGGATCTCTGTCTGGCTTGGGAATCAGAGTGATGCTGGCTTCATAAAATGAGTCCAGGACGGTTCCTTCGATTTCTATTTTTTGGAATAGCTTGAGAAGAGATGGGATAAATTCTGTTTTAAATGTCTGGTAGAATTCCCCAGGGAAGCCATCAGGTCCAGGGCTCTTGTTTATTGGGAGATTTTTAATAACTAATTCAATATCTTCATTCGTTATTGGTCTGTTCAGATTTTCTATATCTTCCCATGTGAATTTTGGTACTGAGTGTGTGTTTACAAATTTGCCCATTTCTTCTAAGTTGTCCAATTTGTTGCTATATAATTTTTCATAGTATTCCCTGATGATTGCTTGTATTTCTGAGGGCTTGCTGTAATAAGTCCATTTTCATTCATGATTTTGTCTATTTGGGTGCTCTCTCTTTTCTTTTTGAAAAGCCTGGCTAGAAGTTTCTCAGTTTTGTTTATGTTTTCAAAAAACCAACTCTTGGTTTCATGGATCTGTTCAATTGTTTCTTCGGTCTCTATGTTGTTTATTTCTGCTCTGATTTTTACTATTTCTCTTCTTCTACTGGGTTTAGGGCTTTCTTGTTCCTCTGCCTGTAGTTCCTTTAGGTGAGTTGTTAGATTTTGGACTTGCGCTTTTTCTAATCTCTTGAAGTAGGCCTGGCGTGCAATGTACTTTCCTCTTAGGACAGCCGTTGATGCATCCCATAGAGTTTGGAACGTTGTGTTGTCATTTTCATTTGTTTACATATATTTTTTTTTAAATTTCATCTCTAATTGCCTGATTGACCCATTCATTCTTTAGTAGGGTGTTCTTTAACCTCCGTGTTTTTGGAGGTTTTCCAGACTTCTTCCTATGATTGATTTCAAGTTTCAAAGCATTATGATCTGACAGTGTGCATGGTATGATCTCGATTCTTTTCTAATTATTGAGGGCTGATTTATGTCCCAGTATGTGATCTATCTTGGAGAATGTGCCATGCGCACTTGAGAAGAAAGTAAATTCCCTGGCCTCAGGATGTAAAGTTCTAAATATATCCGTCTGATCCATCTGGTCCAATGTGTCTTTCAAGTCCATCATTTCTTTAGTGATTTTCTGTCTGGTTGACCTATCCATTGCTGTAAGCGGAGTAGTAAAGTCCCCTGCTATTAGCACATTCTTATCTATAAGCTTGTTTCTGTTTGTGATTAATTGTTGTAAATATTTAGGTGCTCCCATATTCGGTGCAAAGACATTTATGATAGTTCTTCCTGATGGATGGACCCTGTAACTATTATGTAGTGCCCTTCTTCATCTCTTGTTATTGTCTTTAATTTAAAGCCTAGTTTGTCTGATATAAGTATAGCAACTCTGGCTTTCTTTTGATTTCCCGTAGTATGATAGATATTTCTCCATCCCGTTACTTTTAATCTGAAGGTATCTTCCAGTTTAAAATGAGTTTCTTGTAGACAGCATATAGATGGATTTTGTTTATTTATCCCTTCTGCTACCCTATGTCTTTTGATTGGAGCATTCAACCCATTTACATTCAGTGTTATTATTGAAATATGTGGGTTTAGAGTTTTTGTGTCTTTTGTAGGGTTCATGCTTGTGGTGGTGTCTCTGGAATCTTTGTTCCTTGCAACATTTCCGTCAGAGCCTCCCCCTCAGTATTTCTAGTAGGACTGGCTTAGTGGTTACAAATTCTTTCAATTTCTGTTTATATGGAAAGTTTTCTATCTCTCCTTCTATTTTGAATGACAGGCTTGCTGGATAGAGGACTCTTGGCTGCATATTTTTACTGTTCATCACATTGAAGATCTCCTGCCATTCCTTTCTGGCCTGCCAAGTTTCAGTAGATAGGTTTGTCACCACTCTGACAGGTTTCCCTTTGTATGTTAGGGCCCCTTTCCCCCAGCTGCTTTCAGAATTCTCTCTTTGTCCTTATATTTTGCCATTTTTACTATGATATGCCGTACCACATCTTCTTGATCCATTCACCAGTTGATGGACACTTAGGTTCTTTCCATGTTTTGGCTATTGTTGAGAGTGCTGCTATTAACATTGGGGTACACGTGCCTCTATGCAGTTATCGGAGGATGAAGTGGGAGAAGAAGGGGAAAATTAGTTGGGGAGAGGGAAGGAGGCAAACCATGAGAGACTCTTGAATGCTGAGAACAAACTGAGGGCAGGGGAGGAGAGGAAACGGGGGTGATGGGCATGGAGGAGGGTACTTGTTGGGATGAGCACTGGGTTTTATATGTAAACCAACTTGACAATAAACTTTAGAAAATCTTAATTTATTTTTCTTATGTCAAAAGTTGTAGAACAAGTGGCAAAGGGTGGAGCATAGCTGCTACGAGCTATTACAATGAGTGACAGGGCACAAACTGGAAACATAAATTTTGACAAACTCTTTCAGTAACTACATACTCCTAAGGGTGACAAGAACCCATACAGCATTCCTCAGCTAGGACTTTCTCTTTTATTCTGTTTTGGAGATTGACCAAGTTCTGATACAAATATAAATATGCTGGAAATGCAACAAAAAATTTGGAAAGGCAGAATCTCTTATAAGATGTGCCTGAAAGAAATAGACTGGAGAATCATCTTGCATGATCACACAATAAGTCAGACTTAAGATCACTTTAGAGTTAGAGATTGGCTTTAGGGCAATTGTAGTTTTTCACATGCTGTAAAAAATGTTATGACTACTCTGAGCAATTCTGCTTTATTGTTTACCAAACTGTGGCCCTACTAAATTAACATTACTATGATGTGAAAAGGATTTTAAAAGATTTTAAACTAAACTGAGAAAATCAAGCACATGTTGCTCCAAATATGAATTATATTTTCCCAAATATGAATTATATTTTCTCTTTAATCCCCAAATTATAATCCTACTTCTTTACTTTCAGGATATTCTTTTTGATCTTGAATCCTGTAGCCTATACACTAAAATACAAATGTTACCAACGAGGAGACACCATGAATGAAGATTCAAGATAAAATCATCCACATTCCACATATTTCTCTCCTGTTTAAGAAAGTATCTTAAAAAGATGGATCCAAAGCCATCTGTCCCCTCTCTGACAGCCTTCCAGCTGAAGAATATTCTGTATGAGACTTCTTCCTTCTTTCCTTCTCAGAGAAATTAAGCCCTGGATATTTCATCACATGAGGCCTGGGAATGGACAACACCGTGAACAGAAACTCATTCATTTATTTCCATGGGCTATCTTACTGGATGGCCCTTATGGATGTTTTACAAGTGACAGTAAATAGATGACAATAAAAAATGGAATAGATTAAAAAAAAAAGTATCTCAAATATAAGAACAAACCATGATAAAAATGCAACGGGGAGACTATTCCTACATTACTTAAATTACTCAGAATTTCAATTACAAAAATTATAAGTCTCCAATAGATAAATGGCCAACATAAAAAAGGGGGCAGTACAAACAAAAGAAAATATAACAGATATATGGGAATATGTCCAATCTTTGAAATAATCAGAACAATTTAACTTAAAATTACAATGAAGTAACATTTTTATCAATTGAATTTAATTCTTCTCCAGTTTGCTGGCAAGGTTGTGATGAAATTAGTCAATAATTTATGTTTTTTTGGAAATCAGTTTGGCAACAGTTTTCAAGAAAAATTTAAATGTTTAGACTCTTTCACCCAGTGATTTAAGTGCCAGGAATTTAAGTGAAGAAAGAATTCAAGAAGTTACAAAAACTGTATGCAACAAGATGTTCATTACAACATTCTTTATAATAGCAAAAATTAGTAACAACCTAAATGGCTCATGATACACTAGCTGAATCATGATGAATTGCCCTAAAATATTGTAAAGCCACTCTGAGACACATTATAAGAAACACATAATTACATGATAAACCATTTATGATAAAATACTAAATAAAGAACAGAGCACATAAAGTATCTCCATTATTTTTATTACTATAAAATTAAGTATGTATGTAAAGTTCACACAAAATTGATACATTCTATAGTGATATTGTGAGTGATTTTTTATTTCTATGCTTTTGCTTTCATGATACTATTAGTGTGCTGATAAAAAATATAAAATACACTTCCACTTCCCCCTTTTTTCATTAGTTTGACAGGCACCTGATTTCTTTTTTTTTTTTTTTTTACAAATAGTTTATTGTCAAATTAGTTTCCACATAACACTCAGTGCTCATCCCCAAAGTGCCCTCCTCCATGCCCATCCCCCCCTCCCCCCCACATCATC
>NW_024083272.1:0-16069 GCF_003009895.1 Hyaena hyaena | reverse complement strand
GTCTCTGCACAGCTCAAGTAAGACTTGGGTGGGTCAGACTTTGCGATGTTTGGGAAGGGAAGATGTGGGCCATTTGTCTCTGGAATGGTGGAGTCAACCAGCAGACTATCAGGCATGTACTAACTCCTTGGCTATGGATGGGATCCCCCAGGGCTGTGGAAACATCACTCATTGCACTGAGGCAAGTGCCTTTCATTCTTTGATAAGCATTCTCTCTTTCGGTGAAAGCCCCCCTCACACACACACACACACACACACACACACACACACACCCTGCCCTGCAATATCCTGATGTATGATCATCCGTTTTCTCAATCTTCAGGGGTTGGGGCTGCTTGTACCACATACAGCCCGTACCACATACAGCCCTGGAGAAAGAATAAGAGTTGGAATCAGACGGGTTGACTTCCTCACTCTCACTGGGCTGTGTGACAGTGGACAAAGACTTTCATTTCTTTGAGTCTCAGCAACCTCAACAGTAAAGTGGCTGTTAACAATCATAATACCTACTTAACAAGATGGCTAGGAAAATTAAATGAGGTACAGGGTGCACAATTGCTTTGTATAGTGCAAGGAGGGACTAAGCAGATACTATGATTCTTATGATTGCTAAACATAATAATAGATAGCAAAGTGTACTTATGAGGCTGGTCACATTCCCACCAAGGTGGAAAAAAGGCATCTCTGTCCTGTCTGATTTCTCTGGAAATTGCAGTAGTGTCTATGGCCAGAGGTTTAGTGCAAAGGTCAATTTTCTCATCATCATTTTACTAGAATGCAAGCTCCGTGGGATCAGGATTTTGTTTGTGTGTTTGCTCCATTTGCTGATATATCCCAGGTGTCTGGAATGGCACCTCATACATATTAAACAGTCAAAAAATATTAGGTGTATGAGGGAAGGAATATTTTTTAGATTCTAGTGGAAAAGATGTCAATAATAGTGATGATAAACACTTTCAAGTTAGTGAGGCACTCCCACAAAGAAATCAGCTGACAGTAGAATATTATCTCACTCATCTTTAAATAAAGGACACGGAATTACTTTAAAATATGAAGACCACTGAAGCTCACGAGGGCATGTGTAATGAATCCTTAAGCTAGACGTAAATTGTGCAATAGCAAAGCCAGAAAAGTTGTTAGGATGCTCTGAAGATGGCACAGGATTTTCCTCCTATCCTGGGGGCAGATTTCTGAACGAAGAAAGAATGTAATTCGTAGTTACAGCTCCTGTAAATTGAGCACCTATTGTATTCTGGGCATGCATTTATATTACCTCTGTTATATCACTTCACCCTCACCACAGCACTGTGTGATAGGGTTGATAGTCCTCCACTTTCTAAATGAGATGTCTGGGGTTCAGAGACGTTAGGCAGCTTATACAGGGCCATGCAAGGTTTGTACTAAATGGCAGAATGAAGATTTGAAACCAGGTCTCTCCAAGTCCAAAATATGCACTTTGCTCTTAAATATTAAATGGCACTGCCCCCATTATCTGTGAGTTGTTTCAAAATGTGAATATGGGATATGCCAGCTTTAGGTGAAGTCTGAAACCACTAGATAGATATAGATACCATAAATTGACAGGGAGGCACATTTACCCAGACCGTCTGTTAACAGAGTCTCAAAATGTAATACAGTAAGCTCTGTTGTGCAAAGACAAAGCGACTTACTTGTTGTCCATAACTAATCCTGCTTTTCCAGTACACACTCCAATGGGTGCCAAAGGTGGACAGGTAGACCACTTACATTTCATGATTAAAGATTCTTCAGGACTCTTTCAGCTTGGCTTCTTCATGTCAAGCAATTATTGAGTCAATTCTAACTTCTACTTACTTCTCCTTTTCCTCTATAAAATGATATCTGGGGATTGGAGGATAGAGTGTGGCTAAAGTGATATGGTGGCAGTACAGAGGCGCTCTCAGTCTGACAGTGCTATTCTTTGGATTCTGTTTGTGTGGCGATGTAACCTCAATACTGCTTCCTTACTGGACTTTCCTCTTGCCAGACTTAAGGATCCCCTTGAGATTTGGTTGCAACTCAAAGTTGACAGCAATGTGGGTGCCCGGTGTGACATTCACTACAGCAATGCTCTCTGGTCATTTTTCATTACACACTGTGTACCAGGTTGACTAGCATGCCCCCAAGATTCATGTCTACCTCAAATTGTGACTTTATTTGGGAACAGGGTCTTTGCCGATGTAATTGGTTAAGCTGAGGCCATACTGGATTAGGATGGACCCTAAATCCAATATCACTTCATTAAAGAAAAAAAAAATAGAGGATACGGAGACACAGACTCACACGGAGGAGCACACCATGAAAAAAAAATGGAGGCAGAGACTGGAGTGATGGATCTAGAAGCCAAGGAAAAGCCAGGATTGCCGCAACCCTTCAGAGGCTAGGAAGAGGCAAGGAAGGATACTTCCTCAGACGCTTCAGAGGGGGCATGGTCCTGCTAACTAAAGCCTTGTACCTCCAGAACTGTGAGAGAATACATTTTCATTGCTCTCAACTTCTCAGTTTGTGGTAGTTTGTTACAGCCGTCCTGAGAATCTAACACATGCACTGGTAACAAAAGATTTTGAGCACATGTCTCCAATTTATGTGTATTTATTAATTTACAGATTATATACTAGTGACACTGTATTAGTATGCAATGCTCATCATAAAACATACACTAAAATAGAAATTTAAAAGGATGTGATAAAAAATAAAAATGCTTAGAATTTCTAGTGTTTCCTTCCTGTGCCTCAATGCTCTTCTTACCCACCTCATCTGTGTACACACCCCACTTTGTAGACCAATGCGCTCCATGGTCCCTTCACCTCAGTTAGAGTGACTCTGATGCACTCAACAATGTTCAGCTGCCTTCCGTACCCTTCCAGAAGGCTGGTGAAATGGTCTTGATCCCTTATGAAGCAAATGGGAGCTGAGGAAGTTTTAGGGGTGTACACATGGGTCTGATGTCTCCATATCCACTCTGAGTGAAGTGTCTTCACGGACTACAATAAATCTCTTGTCTTCCAACAGTCATACTGGCTCCAGTGTTGTTGGCACATACTGCCTCTATATCCAGATTTTTCATCGATCTAAGACCACCACTTATAGGATTTTTCAGAAGATGATATCAGGACACACACATCTAATTAATATTATCTCTCTCTTTCTCTCTCCCTTCATCCCTACTTTCCTCGCTCCTTCACTCGCCTCTCTTTCCCTCACTTCTGAGAAAGAAACACTTTCTTTTACTTCTCTCTAAGAGTCAGTGACCAAATTCTCCTATATTATGCCATCCTTCTTCTCAAGGGGACATACACACTTTCCCCCCACCCCAGGCTATTACTATTGGAAGGTGAAAGATTTATCGCAAAAATACTGACAAATACTTAAATTTATTATTTCAAACTAGTATTCCCATTATACAATTTTGCTCCTGGAATATATTCATCGAGAGAGAGACAGAGAGAGAGAGAGAGAGAGAGAGAGAGAGATGGTGGGACCATCATGCGCACTACTCCTAGTCTCTGTCACCTCACTTAGATGAGAAGTGTCAAGGTGGGCCTGCTCCTTTCTTGAATATGAAACAATAGGAAATGGTAATTCACCCAGAGGTGAACATAGTAGCTGATACACCAGTCTCCAATTTCTACTACTCTTCCTTGGAGAACCTAGTAAGATCTGAATGGAGTGGGCCCAGGGGCCTTTATTTCCTGGGAATATGCAGGGATACGCTTAAGAATAGTCCCTTTTGGGTAGAGGAGAACAACCTCTCCAAGGGATCCTGCCAAGATTTACCACCGTTCTTCCAGTGTGCTAGTTGTAAGGATGGAAAGTAACTGACTGAGACAGTTCCCCGGACTGATGTGTATGTTTGTGGGTCAAAAATTGATGGGGGAGTGGGGAGGGTGGGAAGATGAGCCCTAATTCTTATGAATGGAATGTGGAATATGTAACCTTTCCACAATGACTATAAAAACCAGAGCATGTGGTCTGACTAAGGGTCCTTTTTTTCTACGTACATCTCTCTGTTTCCACTATGAAAGTTATACATATTAAGCACATTAAAGCAACTTTTTAAATAGAGAAATGAAGAAAAGAATGACCCAAAACATGCCCAGACGCAACCCTCTGGTCCAAGGACCAGAAAATCCATGACTGTCATTAGGCCCCAGAGAGGCTTCTAAACCAGGACCCTTTTGTTTCTCCAGTGCTGGCAAGAAAGTGAGCAGATTATATTTTCTTCAGCAAATAAATGGCATGGAAAAGATGAGGGGGAAATGTGAAACATTAAAAGACTAAGCCACGTATCAAACATATGCAATGTGTGGGACTTTTCAGATCCTAATTTGAGCAAACAAACTGCACAAATACACAAATTATGTATAAATACAGGTCTGATGAGGCAACTGGGGAAATGTAAAAGTTATTATTGTGTAGTAGATGATGCTAAGTCAGTCTTGTTCATTTTCTTGGGTATGTACGATATTGTGCCATGGTTCTGTTACAATGGGTCCTTACCTATTAAAGTGTATTCTGGATGAGACGAGTTGATGTCCACATTTTGCTTCACTTCTTTAAAAGTATGATGGGGGATAGATGAAACAAAAATTGAAGAATGTTAATGACCGTTGAAGTTGATGACTCTTGAACTTAATGGGTACACAGAGTGCATGGTATTATTCTTTCTGATTTTATGTGTTTGAAATTTTCCATAATAAAAAAGTTAAAAATAAAAAAATGAAACGCTGGGATTACTGAGGGTAATGTGCGTGTAGGGGGCGGGTAAGAGATGAGGGACAGAAAAACTAAAAGATAGTCATATTTAAGGGAACAGAAGAAAGTGAAATATGAAAAATGCCTGTGAAATATCAGTCACATATTTATAGACTGTGTGCCAATTGCAGATTCCGGCAGATAGAAGCCACCCTTAAACAAATGGTGCTGGAAATAGCCCTGCAATTTTAAACAATGCTTATTTACTCAAAGAAAGGAGTTTGAAAGGAGGGGATTTCTTCCTGGTCTTTTAAATACATTTTATTTTAGAGAAATCACTTTTTTCTTGTTCTTATTGAAGGGCATGTAAAGAAACTTTGTATGTAGTAATATGCACCTCTGGTAAGAATGTTGAGGGTGGACGGGACACCTGGCTGACTCAGTCCATTGAGCGTCTGACTTTAGCTCAGGTCATGATCTCAGGGCCCGTGAGCTTGAGCCCCACATCAGGCTCTGCGCTGACAGCTCACAGCCTGGAGCCTGCTTTGGATTCTGTGTCTCCCTCTCCTCCTGCCCCTCCCCCACTCACACTCTACTTCTCTCTCTCTCTCTCTCTCTCTCTTTCTCAAAAATAAATAAAACAGTAAACAAATTGTAACCAAAAGAATGTTGAAGGTGGTGTTCTTGAACTTTTCTTAGTTAAGAGAAACCAGGTGACAGGAATTATTCTCTCACATGTAAGGTTGGTAGAGAAAATAATTGAGGTGCAGAGAAGTTTTTACGGGTCAGAACCAAGGGCACAGCTCTTAACCAAAGTCAAAGCCACCTGCAATGCAACAGCAATATAGCAAGGGAATCTTGCACTCTTAGGAACTTCTGCCTAGGGGATCCTTTGTCTCTGGGGATCCATTACCCTGGGACAAGGGGTGGCAATATTTCCATAGTTGTCCACCAAATACCATACTCTGTTCATCGCCGTGCCAATGGTAGAACGCGGTATTGAGACAAGTTTCCCAATTAGTATGTATGTGAAGGTGTGTGTGTGTGTGTGTGTGTGTGTGTGTGTGTGTAGATTGGATGGGTCCTCGCTGGAAAGGGGAGGTGAGAAGCTGTCTCATTCTACAGAATCTATATTTTATAAACAAAAAAATAGAAAAATGTGCTATGAAAAAGTGTGTTATTATTTTCTCCTCTTTTATTAAACATATGACATAGACACAAGACAACAATTTGTGGAAACAACAAAGGAGGAAAGAAAGTCCAATGTTATCTCATCATCATAAATCTCCATTGTTCGTATTGCAATATATTTGCTCCCCTCTTATGGTCTGTGCATATGCATGTTTTAGAGGACTAAGATCATACCATAAATAGGGTTTTATGTCCTGATTTTTTTGACTTGACTTTGATTTATGAACGTAGGCATATGAATCTTCATAAAGGTACAAAAATTGAATCGCACTTGCCCACACACTAATCAGACTGTGGTCTTCGAGATGACAAAATTAGATGTAATCAGACCTGTCCCTGAAAATCCAGAGAATTTGATCTCCATTGGTCTGATTGTTTCTGATGGCAGACGGAAGGAGCCCCAAGTCTTAATCACTGGCACACTGTGAGATGAGGGCTGGCAGGAGGAGAGGAAAAGACCACCTAAGTGGTCTAGGGTCACCACTTGATGCTGGAGTCACTTGCCCTTTTCACCACCCAGCTCATACAGAGTGGGCTAACCCCTGCTCCTGGGCATTCAAGATCATTAAAAATGGAGCTGCAATAGGATAAATCCTAATTAAAAAAATCAGGGAAGCAGCTGAGAGCCAAAGAGGCCCTATCCTGATTTTCAGAACCCCTTCCACCTCTAAGTGAGAGCCTGCATGGGAAAGAAATCTTGAGACCACATACATGCAAAGATGATATTCAAAATAACTTACAAACAGTTACAGTCATTTAAATGAAAAAACTATGAAGTGAAAACTATGATGAAACTAACACAATAGAACTTGTGGCTTGACAGCCCACTTCTATTAAAGTGCATAGACATTGCTTGATATGATTTCTAAAGTCTTTTGCAGCTCTGTCACTATAGGGAGCCCGTCAAGGTCCACATATTCTTCCTATTTTCATTATTTCAATGTCTAGTTTCTTAGAATGTTAATTCTCTCTGCTGGTTATTTGGAGTAAGGTGGTAAACATAAAGTTTATTGTGAAAAGACTTTTGAATATTTACTTTAATGTTTCTGGGGACTAGACAGAGATCATTGAACATGATGACTTACCACCAAAGTAAAACATTTGGGAAATTATATGACAGGTCGGCTAAAATCCCAGACTTTCTCCTTAGCTTTACACTGGTAACATCCTTTCAAATTCCAAAACATTTTCATCTGTGTATCTTCTCATTAACCCCATTCTCTCAGGCACAGACAATAACGTTTGGTAAATTATTTCAGATGGTGTTCCTTCCACATTTCATATTTTAAGTAAAATTTTATAAAGCTTTTCCGGTTGAAACGGTGGAAGGGTAAGGGCACCTGGTTGACTCAGTCACAGAGCATACAAATCTTGATTTCAGGTCGTGAGTTCAAGCCCCATGGTGGTTGTAGAGCTTACTTAAAAAGAGCAAAAGAAAGAGCCTGCTGAGAAACAGTGGAAGGGTGACCAACTGACCGGTTGGCTCAGGAATATCCCAATTTTAGTGCTAAAAGCCCTGTGCCCTGGGAAACCTCTCTGGGACATCAAAAGTCCTGGTTTTTACACATGGGTGGAGAAGGTTGGAGGGAAAGTACAGAACTCATATGGTGGCCTCCACAACTGGGGCTGAAAGCAACAGTGCTTTTAGTGTCAAATGGACACCCCGTGGATTACAGGCTTCCCCAGCTGCTGTGGCTGTTTTGCCCCCGACTGTTGATATTGACAACCATAATCTGGGGTTCACAGTAGTGATTCGTGCATTTTGTATCACCTTGTGTGATGCGACTTGAGAGTGCAACTTAAGCATGTTGTAATCCTTAGTGTTGAGTCTCTAGCCTGGCACTCAGGAATGGCTATTGAACAACTTTCCAGGCATTTGTCCCACTGGTAGATACACAGATGTGTGAAATGATGTTGTCCAAGTGTATTCTTTGCAGCTTGATTGTGTGACACAAAGAAGGAAATGGTAGCTATCATAAAGGAAATGTGCAATTTATGCGTTTTTAAATCATGAGTGTTAATCTGTTGTGTGTGCATCAAATGCTGTTATTTGTTTGAAAAAATGCAGGTTTAACTTTCACCATTGTGATACTAGGATCCTGTTGTCTATTAATGCAGATACTGAAAATGAGAATGATTACAATATCAATATCAGCATAACCGAAATAAGGACTTTTATTTTATATTAATGAACAGATTGAAGAACATACACAATTGGATTAGAGAAACAAATGACTAAAATAGATCATACTATACAAAATGGAGAAAGGAATTTTGTGTAAGTTATGGTGGACAAGGGGATTTTAAAGCAATTAAAATACTCTCCAAAATATAATCAAGAATACTATAACAACTTTGTGGTGATAAATCATTATTCTACTTATTGTGGTCACCATTTGATACCATTTGATATTGTATATATTTGTGTGTGTGTACACAATATTAATACAATATTTCATGTCAATTATTCTTCAATATAATGACTGCCCCAAAAGATACCAAATGTCCACCTGTAAACAGAGGTTGCTGAGCTAGCTCGGGCATACTATTCTGTACCAATACACACTCTTGTTTCCTTTCCATGATTTCTCTATAAAACTGAGTAATGTTTTATATTCAGATACATAAATTGTTATGAAAAGGCAGATGAACAAAAGAGGAGTTCAATCACAGATATGTTGAGTCCTTATAGTGGAGAGCCAATTCTATTAGTTCATACCAGTCATCGTACTTTCTACAGTATATGAAGTAATGTCTCAATTCACAGCAACAGCTTACAAAATATCCCCCTAGCTCTTATTTGATTTGAACAATGGAGTTTCACATAGTCTCCTTGAATCCTATAAAGACTTTACTAAAATCATGTCCAATTATTGTTTATATGTTATCTAAATACACACTAGATTTTGCTTATATATCTGCATATTACAAAGACAGAGAAAATGTAAAATTTGTCATTTCTATTCATTCTACTATCTACTTTCCAAAGAAAGTAAAATGATCTTACTTACCAAATGTTCTGCACAATTTGTCCACAACACTGATAAAAGAATAGTGTTATTTGTTTATATGCAATTTTGAAGATTAAATAATGAAATTTGTGGACACTTTTTAATTTTCTCAAATCATGCAGAATTATATAATGTAATACTATTTTTTGAGATGTGGTTGTATAAGATGACTGTCATTGATGTCAACCATAGGAAAGATGCTAAAATGTCGACCTGCCCATAAAGTAATGTTTTTATTTTTTTCTTCTATCACTATTGTTTTTATTTTATTTTATTTTATTTATTTATTTTCATAACACTTTTTAAAAATAGTTTATTGTCAAGTTGGTTTCCATATAACACCCAGTGCTCATCCCAAGTGCCCTCCTCCATGCCCATTACCTCCCTTCACCTCTCCCCTACCCCTATATGCCCTCAGTTTGTTCTCAGCATTAAAGAGTCTCTCATGGTTTGCCTCCCTCCCTCTCCTCAACTATTTTTCCCCTTCTTCTCCCCCATGGTCTTCCGTTAAGTTCCTCCTAATCCTCCTATACGTGCAAACATATGGTATCTGTCCTTTTCTGCCTGACTTATTTCGCTCAGCATGACACCCTCAAGTTCCATCCACATTGCTACACATGGCCAGATTTCATTGTTTCTCATTGCCATGTAGTATTCTATTGTATAGATAAACCACATCTTCTTGATCCACTCGTCCGTTGATGGGCACTTAGGCTCTTTCTATGTTTTGGCTATTGTTGAGAGTGCTGCTATGAACATTAGAGTCCATGTGCCCCTATGCATCAGTACTCCTGTATCCCTTGGGTAAATTCCTAGCAGTGCTATTTCTGGGTCATAGGGGAGTTCTAGTGTTAATTTTTTGAGGAACCTCTACACTGTTTTCCAGAGGGGCTGCACCAGTTTACATTCCCACCAACAGTATTGGAGGCTGCCCGTTTCTCCACATCCACATGTTGAGAAAATAATATTTTTAAAGTCTGGAACAAGGCAAATGTCTTCTTATATTTGGAAGTAGTTTGAAGATGAGAATGGAGAAAAGATTACAATAAAGCAGAAATTTATATGCTGTTTCTACAAAAATGTTTGAAGATGTCATAAGGGGCTTAGAAATGTACTGACTGATTGCACCTTATTTGTTAAAGGTTATGTGTATTTCTCAACAAAATCTCATGTAACTATAAAAATGACTCATTTTTTAAAATAAATAATACTGCTTAACAAGTCAAGAAGAAGAAAAAAGTCAACATCAAAGGGCAGCCAAGTTTAACAGAACATTTTTTATTTCTTTACTAAAAATGTACTTTCTATGGAATCCAACTTCAGTTCAAGAAACTTCAAATTTTTTCTGAGCTTTAAAACATCTTTCCTGAGATAAAGTAATTTTACATACAATGACATTTAATGCACTTCAGAATGTTTGGAAATTCTGGACATTTTAGACATGGGCAGTCTGTAGGATGAACTTATTCTGTGATGATCGACAGACAAAACAAACCTAAAATAGAAAGTGGATGGACCTTATGGGGTACAGAAACCAATTCTACAAATCAAAAATCTGCTTTTAATAGTAAGTAAAATTATTGTTTAAATGGTTTTGTTGAGGAGCACCTGGGTGCTTCAGTCGGTTAAGCGTCCGACTTCGGCTCAGGTCATGATCTCAAGGTTCATGGGTTCGAGTCCCGCATCAGGCTCTGTGCTGACAGCTAGCTCAGAGCCTGGATCCTGCTTCAGTTTGTGTATCTCCCTTTCTCTCTGACCCTCCCCTGCTCACGCTGTCTCTCTCTCTCTCAGAAATAAACGAAAAAAAACTTTAAAAAATAAATGGTTTTGTTGAGAAGATACTGATGTTATCACACTAGGTTGACACTAGGAATCACTTTAATGGGGACTTGATAAGAGCAGAGTTGCAAGTCAAAGTAAAATTTTAAGTTTGTTAGTATGTTGCTTAACCACTACATAAAAGAGAAAGAAAAAAAGGATGTTCTAAAAGATTCAAGCATTTTAGGGAAAATCAATAGAAAAGGAAACTGAAAGAATAAAAATACTCTACCATAGTAAAGGACAGAATGAAGCAAGTCAATTGTTTTCACTAAATTTAGGTAGTATCTGTATAATTAGTCCAGCTTTATTTGCATTCTCTTTTAACAAAATCTAACACTTATGCATGTTAAGAATAAATGTGTAATGAACAAAATTTAAAAATCCAATAAAGCTTTTTTAAAAGTTAAAATAAATTCCTACATCTGAGGAAAGAAGTATTATAAAGGTATCACTGTATTTTTACACATACAATATTATGTAACTTGTCTTAGTATTAGTTACTACTACTTGTCATTGCTAACTAATCCTATTATTGTTTTGTTTAATCAATGGCATTTATGAAACAAAAAGCACAGAATAATACGGCATTGAAAGTAAACATCTATTTTTCATATCTTGTGTTAAAGTAATAACATACATGTGTATCATTATTTACTAAATTGTGCTTCCATGTCTCCTATGGTTGTTTCCAAGATTAGCACTCTAAGAAAATTGGTCACCCAAAAGTTTATTTTGTGATTTTTAAGACTTTGTCTTAAATTGCCTTTTCATTTCCATAGACAAGCTTTTTTTTCTTCCTTTAATAGTTTATTGTCAAGTTGGTTTCCATATAACACCCAGTGCTCATCCCAACAAGTGCCCTCCTCCATGCCCATCACCCCCCTTCCCCTTTCCTCCACCCCCATCAGTCCTCAGTTTGTTCTCAGCATTAAAGAGTCTCTCATAGTTTACAATAAAGACTATGAGCCTAAATTGCAAAGATATACGTGTCATCTTTTTTTAAGTTCCATTAATATTTTATGGCTAAAAATATTATTTATTGTTATAGAGTAGATATTTTTTTAAATTCTGATATTTTCTGAGAATTTTTAGTCCTTTTTTGAACATTCAGCTAAATTATTTTTGAATTTTCTATTTCAAATGCACTATTGTATCTCATACATGATTGTTTAATTTGTTAACGATTGATTACTGTAAATTTTACTTATTTGATCCACTAACATAACAGAACATGACTGTCTATATGTGAAATGTGTGGTTTTTGCAATTTCAACTTTTAGCTACAATTTTTGAGGACCATTTACATCTAACATTTACATCATGTGCAAAAACAAATTCTGGCTTTAGAGTGGGCTCTTGTGAATATGGCTCCATTATCTATTAGCTTGTGAAATTGAGTAAATAACTTCATCTCGCTTTTAAAATGGGGAAGATAATATTAACTACTTTTTTTGAGGTACTTTTTCATTTAGTCAACAGATGGTTTTGAAGGCTTGATACATGCCAGGCTTTCTTATAGGCTCCAAGGATATGGCAGTAAGCAAAAAGAAAACCTCCTGTCCCTTGGGCCACTTTGATTTTATTGAAGAAGACGTGGCATAAATATATATTATGAAGTGGATAATAAAGAAAAGAAGAATACAAAAAATGTCAGGAAAAGGAAAATAGATTGAAATGGTGTTGCTACCTTAGAGGCTGCTTAGGGAAGGCCTCTCTGGGTGATATTTGAGCAGAAATATGAATGAAAAAAAGGCAAAATAGGGGGGAAGACTGCACCAGGTAGAGTAACATATACAAAGATAAAAATAAGCTTATGTTTTGAAAGAACAGAGCTTACATATGTTTAGCCTTTACTATGTAGCAGGCTCTGTTCTGAGCACTTAGTATTATTTATTGAATTCTCGCCACAACTCTAAAAGTTAAGTGCTACTATGGTTGTCAGCCTCACTTAAAAAAATTTTTTTTCACTTTAAAAAATTTTTAATGTTTTATTTATTTCTGAGAGAGAGAGAGAGAGAGAGAGAGAGAACGTTAACAGGGGAGGGTCAGAGAGAGAGGCCGTTACAGAATCTGAGCCAGGCTCTCCAGGCTCTCCAGGCTCTGAGCTAGCTGTCAGCACAGAGCCGGACGCAGGGCTTGAACCCATGAACTGTGAGATCATGACCTGAGCCGAAGTCGGACGCTTAACCGACTGAGCCACCCAGGAGCCCCATGTCAGCCTCATTTTAGAAACAAAAAATTCAAGGCAGAGTGTGTTTATGTAACCTGTTGAATGTCACACAGCCAGTGATGGATAATCAGGATTAAAAACCCAGGTGTGAATCAAGAGCCTGTGGTGTTAACGACTAAGCTACTCTTTTATGGCTATGGCACCTTCCATGTAACTAATGAGGGAAGAAAGGCCCAGAAAGGGCCCACATTTCTGTGATTTTGCCACATTCACATAGCAAGTCAGGAGAGATTTTGGGACCAGAATCTAATCTCGGTGCTGGGAACTGAAGGCATAGTCACTCCTTCCCAAAATGCTCAATTGAGCTTCCTATTAAGTCAGACTATATGCCAGGCACCAGGAACAGAGGAATAAGGGTGACCCAGAGAGAAGAAGTGCCTGATATCACATCAGAAATGAAGTGATTTATGTAGCATTACACTAAATTTTGTGGTTAGTGTCTCTCCCCTGATATACACTATCTTTGTCCATACTATTCTTGTCCTTTCCTGGCTATATCTGTCTGGTGACATATCTGTCTCCCTTGTTGAACTGAGATATCCACGATGGTAGAGAGCAGGTTTGTCTCAGTCAATTCGCAGCTTACTATCCAGTAAACACAAAGGGAACAGAGATTTTGAATAAATTATCAGGTGTTTGTTCCACAGATAGACATATGGATGTGTGAAATGATGTTGTACAAGTGTATTCTTTGTAGCATTGGTTACAATGGAAATATCTGCAATATTTATCATAAGGGAACTGGTTAAAATTATCAAGGGCAGAAATATTATACATCCATTAAAATACAAGGCAATTTTTGTTATTTTTAAAATATAATCACGTCACATTTTATTTTTTCTTAGGATTCTTCTTAAGTTGCCATGAATTTACAGGTAAGAATTGCTAATAGCTCATAGAGTTTTAAAAATTGTAAGGAACTCTGGGGACAATCCAAACAAACCACCTCTTTCCTTACTTGGGCAAAGTGAGTCAAAAATGATGTGTAACTTGCATAAGGTCACTTCTTTGGGCTCCCAGGAAATTATAATATGCCCCATATTATGAGGACCAGGAAGCTTTGGTAATAATAGGGGAGATGGTAAACATACAGGTGAGATGTATGAGGGCTTTTATCCTCATTTTTTTCAGCAAAATGTCCCTCTTCCACAAAGAAATTTCTTTGCTTGATTCAGAAACTGATGCAATTCTTTACTGTGGTGAGGGTGATCAAGGCTTGGGCACTAAATATCATTCTTTGAAGGCTGGGTCTGCAGTGTGGGGATGAACTGGAGGGTTTCTCTAGATTACTAGCATTAGAAGAGCCATGTAAGATGAGCATCTTCCCAAAAAGCTGTATCTCTTCATTGAAAAAGAACCAAGACCCATCCAGGTTAACAGATTTCTCATGTCCCAAGAAGACAATTATCGAGAATTACTCAACTTGCCCCTATTCCAGCAACCTCTCCAGGACTGGATTTTGCCCTTTATGTCAGGTTATTCACCCAATACCAACCATATAGCTCCACTCATGCCAGGTCCAGTCAAAATTTCTCTGCTGCCTGCTGCTTTCCTGAGGGCAGACTTATGGGTAGGCTTCCAATGCCCTTGTTATGCTTTTGTCTTTGAAAAGAATTCTGTTGGCAACAGCTAGAGACATCTATTTACTGATCTCTGGGCATTGTTGTCTTTAGAGACCTAACCCAGCCTAGGAGAATGTAGACTCAGATATATGATAGCGATGGAGATAGAATATTTACAGAGAAACTTGGCAGTCAGAAAGCCTGACGTGGAATAAGAATATTCTGGGACCTCACTTTTGCTCCTGGCTCTGACACTGATTCCCTACATGACCTTCTCTTGAAGCAAGTCATTCCATCTCTTTCTGAGACAGTGTATCCTTAAAACAGTGAGAAAACTGAAGGGTAAAGGCTCTCTAGGGATCCTTCCAACTCTCAGGTTCTAGAAATCTATAAACTTCATGGATTCAGAGTATTACCTGGCTCTTGTTCCAGTAGGAGTAGAGCAATAAAATGAGTTTCTGGTTAAAGGCCTGGACTCAGTACTCTGTGCCCCAGTTCTCCTTCTTAATTATTATGTGATGGGAAAGACATCTGAACTCTTATATTCTTTGTAACGTAGAGCTGACAATAAGAAAGACCCCACTGGTGTGCCTATAGAAGAAAAACTCAATGAGGTAAGGAGAGATCTGGCCAATGAGGATTTATATAAAGAAGTCTGTCTACTTAGGCGATTATGCCCTTGTTATCTGCACGAAAATAGACTTCCAGAGAGATAACAGTTACCATTTTCTAAAAATACCTGGGGAACAAAGGGAGTATTTGGGGCAAAAAAATACTTTTATTTTAGTTACAACTGTGTACCCTGCTTTATACTAAATACCTTGTAGACAACATTGCATTTAGCCCTCCCAACAGCCCAGGGAGGGCTGTGGACAAGGTTCTGTTATTGGCCAAGTGTCACCTGTTAGTAAGTGGTAGCTCTGGGATAGGATTTCAGTTTAAGTCTGTCTGATGTCTCAAAGTTATCTTCTCCTCTTGCCTAGGCCTACCTCATCACATCTTCTGCATCACAGAGAAGTAGAGATTGTAGGCCATGATAGTAGGAACGCACATGCTATAGACTTCCTTGAAAGACTCTAACTCTTGGAAATTGTAAAATAAGTCCATACCTGTATTGTAAAATGATTCAGAAAGAATCGCCAGCAGACCAGAAGTCGTCAGCAGACCAGAGGGACAGCATTGTGGTCTGACTCATTTTTTGAGTAAGCCATAGCCCACAATCTGTGCAAAGCTTGTTGTAAATGGAGGAACCGGCCCAAGAGTGCTCTTTGTCCTGAGGGGGTACTGGCTGGCATCAGAACAGGGCCCACAGGCAACCAAAATGTGATTAGTATATGGCAACAAGAGTAGTGTGGATTAGAGGAGAGAGGGCAAGATGGCGGAGAAGTAAGAAGCCCCGTACTTGCACTCGCGCCCATACATCACACAGAAAAGATCTGAAGACATTGGAAACCTTACAAAACCTGAGAGATTGGGAGAAAAAAGACGCAGAATCCACTGAGAGAGCCTTCTAACCGGACTCCGGCTCAGAGCACCCGGCA